>NC_041394.2:256299858-256557358 GCF_900747795.2 Erpetoichthys calabaricus | reverse complement strand
ATGTTGATGATTATAACTGACAACTAATGAAAGTCCCAAATTCAGTATCTCGGAAAATTAGAATATCGATTAGACCAATGCAAAAAAAGGATTTTTAGAAATGTTGGCCAACTGAAAGGTAGGAACATGAAAAGTATGAGCATGTACAGCACTCAATATTTAGTTGGGGCTCCTTTGGCCTGGATTACTGCAGCAATGCGGTGTGGCATGGAGTCGATCAGTCTGTGGCACTGCTCAGGTGTTATGAGAGCCCATGTTGCTCTGATAGTGGCCTTCAGCTCTTCTGAATTGGTGGGTCTGGCGTATTGCATCTTCCTCTTCACAATACCCCATAGATTTTCTATGGGGTTAAGGTCAGGCGAGTTTGCTGGCCAATCAAGAACAGGGATACCATGGTCCTTAAACCAGGTACTGGTAGCTTTGGCACTGTGTGCAGGTGCCAAGTCCTGTTGGAAAATGAAATCTGCATCTCCATAAAGTTCGTCAGCAGCAGGAAGCATGAAGTGCTCTAAAACTTCCTGGTAGACGGCTGCGTTGACCTTGGACCTCAGAAAACACAATGGACAAACACCAGCAGATGACATGGCACCCCAAACCATCACTGACTGTGGAAACTTTACACTGGACCTCACGCAACGTGGATTTTGTGCCTCTCCTCTCTTCCTCCAGACTCTGGGACCTTGATTTCCAAAGGAAATGCAAAATTTACTTTTCATCAGAGAACATAACTTTGGACCACTCAGCAGCAGTCCAAATGCGAGACGCTTATGACGATGTCTCTTGTTCAAGAGTGGCTTGACACAAAGAATGCGACAGCTGAAACCCATGTCTTGCATACATCTGTGCTTAGTGGTTCTTGAAGTACTGACTCCAGCTGCAGTCCACTCTTTGTGAATCTCCCCCACAGTTTTGAATGGGTTTTGTATCACAATCCTCTCCACGGTGCGGTTATCCCTATTACTTGTACACTTTTTTCTACCACATCTTGTCCTTCCCTTCACCTCTCTATTAATGTGCTTGGACACAGAGCTCTGTGAACAGACAGCCTCTTTAGCAATGACCTTTTGTGTCTTGCCCTCCTTGTGCAAGTTGTCAATGGTCGTCTTTTGGGCAACTGTCAACTCAGCAGTCTTCCCCATGATTGTGTAGCCTACAGAACTAGACTGAGAGACCATTTAAAGGCTTTTGCAGGTGTTTTGAGATAATTAGCTGATTAGAGTGTGGCACCAGGTGTCTTCAATATTGAACCTTTTCACAATATTCTAATTTTCCGAGATACTGAATTTGGGACTTTCATTAGTTGTCAGTTATAATCATCAACATTAAAAGAAATAAACATTTGAAATACATCAGTCTGTGTGTAATGAATGAATCTAATATACAAGTTTCACTTTTTGAATGGAATTACTGAAATAAATCAACTTTGTCATGATATTCTAATTTTATGACCAGCACCTGTACAGCTTATGAGCTAAAATAGACTGTTAACAAAAGAGCACATTAAAGAATGAAAACATTTTAGAGATTTATATTTTTCTCCAGGTAAGCTATGCATTTTCTTTGTTACAGAATTGGATATTTGGTAAATTTGTTGGTCTTGATTTGAAGAGATTTGTAGATATGTGCTGAGGTCATTGAGACAGGTGGTCAACTTTTCCATTAAATGTGCAACCAGGATTGATTTTCACAAAAAGCCGAGCATCACCGACTGAACAGTGAAATAATTAGTCATACTGGCACATCAGATAACCCAGTGGCAGCATGTGGATGTCAAAAATATAACACTTACTTGAAGGATGCCACAGGATATAAACCACAATCTTACCTGAATTTACTGTACATGGTTTTAAGTCTATGTTGCTTGCTGTCTCCTTCTTTATCACAGAGAAGAAAAGTTTGGACCACAACACAGATGTCATATTACTCTCATATAAGGCTACAACTTTGGCCACAGACAAAGACTAGATCGTTATCAAAAATCACTATTTAATGTGAAGTCTAGTTTCTTGAGTTTGTCAGGTGATGATATTAAATAATAGTTAAGGCATCAAATAACCCACTGGCAGTATGGAATTGTTAGACATACAGCATGACAAGTATAAAATATTTCAGGATGCAACAGAAAGAACAGGAAGATGATAGGCCAAGTACTTCTGCACTGTAGTGCCCATCCCCACCCGACCCATGCTCTCTGCCGCCTAAGTTAGTTATTTTTTCCTCGACACTTACTTGAATGTTCTCTTGAAATCATTCGGTGTTGCTGTATGCTCTTGGCTTTATCAATCCAAATTTAGAGAAGTAGCTAAGCCTGTTACCAGAGTTTATACCAGAGTCTTTGCATCCACTGTGACTCTGCTTCATCCAATGCTTTGTAATCCCTCAATTTTCTGCCCATTCACACCTCAATAGCAGCTGATATTACAGTATTTTTGGGTTCTTTGAGATTCTGTACTGGAAAGTTTCTCTTGTTCTCAACTCCTTCAACTCTTCTGTTAAACCACTTATTGAGAGCTGCAGGGTATTATTACTTCTGTACACTGCTGCAATACTAAGGCTATGGGGATGACCAAGCCACCTGTGGGGAAAGCTGCTGATCTTTCTCTATAAGGATTCCACTGCTGTAATGGTGACTGAATAAACCAGCCATAAGATTTTGGGTGGAATGGCTTGTTGATACATCCAGCCCTTAAACCTACCAGGGAGGCTGGATTTATCTACCTTGGCAAGTCAGACCTTAAGTTCTTTGTTGGTCTCAATAGCAACAAAATCATTCAGGTTACACATCTTCCTAAAACTTTTGACTAGCTGCTCTGTGACAGAAGGGAAGGTGGATCCAGATATTGTGAAATAGAATTTATCCACTGTATTATTTCTCTATAGCCCCAGGGACCTTGATTTAGTAGGTTTTAAAATCATCCTTTCCAAGTTAAGGACCTTTTTCAGGTCTTAGAGTGTCCATTTGAGGTCATCCATGAATGCTCCGAGTGGGGTTTGTCAAACAGCCATCTTGGTTAGAAGACCTCTATATATCCACTTCAGCTGATTTTTCTACCATGTCCATGGCATGGGGGAAAAGAATGACAGTGTGGTGTTGTGTTTACTTGATAAATCAAAGTCCTCCAATTTCAATAATAACTATGATTATTAAATAGTGATAAAATATTGCCTTTCAAGTCTGAATAGGGACCTCTCTCCCAAAACATACATGAAGATTATGCCCTTCTTTGTGTCAAGTTACGAGGTTTAGAGTTTTCAGAAATGCTTTGTTCAGTGGTGGTGCCATGGTGGTGCATTGGCTAGTGCTGCTGCCTCACAGTTTCACAGTCCTCGGTTTGAATCCAGAGACCAGGCACTGCCTGTGTAGAGCCTATAAGTGGTACAACAGTTTTTCTATTACATTTGAAAGACACATGTGTTATCTGAACTGGATAAAGATTTTACAAAATTAATAAATGGCTTCACAAAAAAAAGATTCTTCCCCTGCACCTGGATCAACCTAGTTTGACTCAAAACAATGATTATAACTTTTTATAAAATTCTATTATTATGTTGAATCATTCTGAGTCTGTCCCAAATGAAAAATAATTGCTGCTTCGTTTATGTGGTACTTAATCAGACACTTTAATAATTCTGCAGCTGAAAGAATTTATGTATAAAATGACAGCGATAAGTCAAGAAGAGAGGAGAGAAAAGTGAGATGGGGATCTGTCTTTAACCAAATTAGAAGGTGCAAATTAATTAAACTGTGTTTTATGTCTATGGCCACTTTCAGTTAAAGAGAACCTGAACTGGCTGAAATACAGTATTAATGGTTCATTAATCTGTCATACCATAAAAAAAACACATTTGATGAATCACTTTCTGTAATTGACCAAAATCCTTAGAGTATTCAGGTAAATGCCTATTTTATTCAAACTGTCATATTATAAAGAGCACACTATTTTAGTACAAATTCACAGTGTTTCTACATTCCTTATAACAAACAAGACAGATGACATACCGATTTAGGTTTATATTTTAAGAATACCTCTGAATAATCAAGCCATAAAGTTAAGTATGTATCATTTCTAATTGGTCTGTCATCTACATGAAAAGATTTATACCATTTCAGAACAATTACTAACACCTCATAAAAGATGGCTGCCTTGCATCGAATTGACATCCAGGAAAAGACCATTCATTACACTAACAGCTAGCTGCACATTTTTATCTTCCCTTCAAAAACTTAACTGCAAGGTTTGCTTTCTAAATTGAAGCCTGAACAGTAGCCAAAGGCATTGCAGACTTCCAGCTGTTAAAAGATCAAAAATGGATTTAGCATCCATGTCAGATGTACACAAAATATGTTACAAAATAAAGGAGGAAAAAAGCATCTGTTTCACACTGTGGAATGGCTGTCCAGTAAATAATTGTACATTTTAATGCATTTTGCTAGCAAGATTAATTTGAGCACTTTGCAGGTAAATGAGTTAAATGGCAAGGCTGCTGCAGCATTCATCATTCTTGTTGTCTGTTTGGCATTCTGCCTGATCACTAAACTTGTTGTTAAGGTTCTGCATTGGGTGTCCCAAATGAACTACTGTGTAATTTTTGATTGGGTTCATTGATTCACGAGTGCAAATTGAATCATTGAACAATTCATTTAATGACCAGATATTGTTATGTTTCAATGAGTGACAATTAAAATATTATTTATTTGATGAATAAGGGTTATCCATTTTATGGCTCGGCTTCACAAAGATTTTTATCGCAGCTTGCTGTAGGATATAGAGAGCCATATTAATCAGCATTAAAGGAGAACAATCTGTACAACAATAAGGCAAGAAAAGACAATTATAAAAAATACACCCCAAAGATTTCACCAGATGCTGTATTTCTTTACGGTTGACACCCGTTTAATATCTTAAAAATTTTGGGTAAGACTTTCAACTCTTTACTGCAAATGATATGAAAATATGATTTTGCATGTAAAAATTTACATTGAACACTGTACTTGACATTCAAGATAATCCAAGGAAATTCTACAGTAACACTTGCACTTAATGCTTATGAAGGACTAGTTTGGATTAAATCTTTTAGATTATGTGAGATTTTTATACATGTTTTTTCTTGATGTTGCATAATTAATGAAGTCCATTCTTCTTGCTGGCTAAACACAAACGTCTATTCAAATTTGATGTTCATATTCAACGTAAGCTGATGTTGCTGGTTCAGTCTTCACTTGTAGCTCACTTTGTGGCCCTAAATAAGTCACCTAACCTGACAGTAAACAACTGTGCTTTACTACTGTACCCTTGGGAGGATATAGGCAATATATACAATCAAAACGGTTTCTTTTTTTTCTTTGTACATCCTTTTAAAGTTCAGCAGAACCTCTTTCAACTATATCCAAATTGATAATGTTTAGATAGTTTTATAATTTCAGCCCCATGTTAATTAATGGATTTAATTTAACTTTGGTTTAAATTTAGTTTTCAGTAGTGTTATGTTCTTGGCTAATTGTCTTATTTTCAAAGGATAGTTAAACTCTCAACCATTTTACTAACTTTCACCCATGATACCACATTATAAATCAGTTATATACAGTATAATTATCTAAGATGTTCATAATGCTATATGGAACAGATTATATTTCGATGAATAGATATGTAATTTATTAGAAATTGTTTTATTTTATGCTTTTTTTTTTCTGGCAAGGAATATGGAAGTTGCTCTTGGAAAAATATCAGTCCCGTAAAGGGCGCACGCATCCACATGTCCTTACTTAATCACAAAGACCCAAAAAGTAAATTTCACTTATCATCATAACCTCCTTTGCATTAGACCTGAGCGTCACTTGGGAGAAATAGAAATTGATTCTGATGTATCAGAAAGAGACGCTCATGTCAATCACACTTGTGCAATGTGCTGTTCAAAAGCTGATCAGTCTGGGAAGAAAATCTGTAAGGAATCACGCTACTATTGTCCTGATGGTGAGGTTGGATCATGTATTTCACTGTGCTTCAAGATTTACCACACAAAGACACATTTTGACAGTATATACGGTGTTAGCATTATTTTTATTAATATTATTATTATTTGTATCATTATTATACTTTCTATATGTCTGACTTTGCACTTTTAGTGTTTTGTAAGTTTTATAGTAGAAAGATGAGATTTAATAAATATGTCATTTTTTCAAGCCAAAAATGCAACACTTTTACTAAGTTTTATTGCAAAAAACTGTAACACTCAGGAGGTTAATAGCAAATAGTTTAAATGTTGAAAGAAATTAGTCTTCCTGAAAGGAAATGAAATGAACTTGGAAATATTTTATAGCGAGTCAGCCCAGCCAGGTACCCGACCTCCAAGTAAGTACCTATATATTAAATAACAGGTACACCTGAGGGTTCACCATCCTAGCTCTTCTCAGTATGTGATACCACCCTGGGCCAAAAGGGGGTGCTGCCACTGTCTTGTTGTTTTCTTCCTGTACAGTCCAGAGAAACTGATGGCAATTAACTCCGCCCCTTTCATTCCCTGGGCTACACAGGGACAACTGTCTGAAAGGCAGCATCACTTATAAGGGAGACAACCTAAAGGAGGGAGCTCTGTAACAGATGACCCACCAGCAGAGACGATTAAATAAGCAGCCACCCTCTTTAGGTGGCAATTGCTTTTGTTGATTCTTTACACCATTGAACATTGTTTTTTTGTTTGTGACCGATAGTAAATGGGGAGGGCCATGTTGGCACCCCAAAATTCTTCAGTTATTGCAACCTTATGTCACTGGGATGACCACAACTATTATGTTCATATTACACACATTAAACAAATAAAATAGTAGCAGTTCTCATTAATGTTTCTTAAAAACGTCCCTTCTACCTTTATAGTGTTCAGAATTTCATTATTAACAAACAATTCTGATATTTTCAGTTTCCAGACCAATATATGTTAATTCATTCTCTGATTTTTTTTTTTGTTTTATTTTGTTTCATGTTAAAAAATGGACACAAAAGGAGGAATAAAAGTAACTAAATTAATTACAGCATGCATACCTACATGAAAAACATGAATAACTAACAGATCTCAACATGTAATGGAGAATAAAAAAAAACAAACGTTATTCTAGGGGCACAAACTATGATAACACTTTTTAATGTTGGGCCAATCTGAAAAATCCTGATCCATGTGCCTTTTTTCTAATGGGCATCTGTTAGTTTTAATGACTCCCTGATCACTGTGAATAAC
Source organism: Erpetoichthys calabaricus (assembly GCF_900747795.2). Taxonomy (NCBI): domain Eukaryota; kingdom Metazoa; phylum Chordata; class Cladistia; order Polypteriformes; family Polypteridae; genus Erpetoichthys; species Erpetoichthys calabaricus. The sequence goes on along the minus strand of NC_041394.2, from coordinate 256,550,128 downwards.
AAAAAAGCTGGCTCATTTAATGATTGTAGAAAAAAATCCTTACTAAAGTACTCACAAATTGGCAGTATTTGGTGTTTCATAGTTCTTTAATGTTAAATAGATTCAGAAATTATCTTACATCAATGGAGAAATAAACAACAGCAAGGTCTTAATTGGCTTCTGGGCATTAAAATAATAATAATACAAAAAAAAGTGTCTTTGTAGCATATTGAACAAAGTGTGTGAAGCATATAGCATAGACATGATAATCTGTTTACATACCATGTATTTTTACCTAGTCAGGCGGTCCAGGACCTGTGTATTTTAAGGCATTATCCTATATAAGTCTGCTGTATTTGTTGGATTTAAAAATTAGCCTTCCTCATTAGTAATAACTTTCAGATATATTTCTATGTTTGTCCCCTTTTTATCTTTTCAATTGGTACATTTTTTCCATATTTTTAGTTTGATTTATTTTAGGTTTGATATCATCTCTGTGATGTTTTGGGCTTATCCATGTGGAGGGCTAATCTGAACCTCTGCAATAATAAATCAATTAGTAAATAAATGAGAGCAAGAATGGAACACCTGTAAAATGCCGGGTATTGGAATTGATGGGGAGTCACAATTCTCTTAATTGGCTGTTGCAGGACAGCAGGCTACTGGGAAGTGCTGTCCTAAAATATGATGAACTGCTAGGGGGCCATAACCCCTATATGTATAAAGTAAATCTGTTCTCCCTATCTGACAGAGGGTGTCGTAAAAAAAAGGCAGAACAGACACTAACCCTTTGTGTATCTTTGGCACACTGATCAGTGTTAAGCGATAGGTGGTGCAGCTAGGTATTTTCAGCATGACCAGTGTCCTTTGTTATGTGATATCTGTGAAAGGGTACTGTTTAAAGGTCATCCATTTGCCAGTAGTCCATTATGCTTGTAGTTGAGAGGAAAAGAACAAGAGCTGTCAGAGATAAAAAGCAGCCAGAGGGACTATTTCCCTTAGGTAAATGCATTAATTAATTATCAATCTGTGACATTTTACTTTAAATCACATTAACAGCACTTTACAGAAAGAGAATCTCAGACCACAAGCTTGAGAGAACTCATATCAATCAACAGTTGGGGAAAGTTTGCCTACTAGAGTTGCAGGTCAATAGATTCCATTTAACATAATTGAAATCAGCCCAGAAATGGCAAGCAGATTTCACTGGATCTTTGCACTGTAGTGAAACATGGAAACATACTGTAGACTAACAAACTGTTACCAGTACAAATAATTTGTTTGTTAATAAATCACCAAGCGACTAAATATTTTTATTGATATAAAGAGTAATTTTTTAAAAAAAATTGATTCATACACTTTAATTTATTTACATCTGTGCGTTTTCAAATATTATTCACTTGTTGTTATATGTTTTGAATATCCATATTTGTTCTATATTTCTTCCATGCTGTAGAAATTATGTAAACGTGTAGCCTGTTAGTTTGCAACACTCGCATCCATGTTTATACACTGATATAAAAGTTGACTTGCATTGTTTGTGTTGTGAATTTACAAATATTAATGCATATTGTGCATGAAAATTTTTTAAAGAGCACAGCATCTGAATTTTGCAAACTACAAAAATGGGATATTAAGAATAAATGCTTCTTTGATAGAAACCAAAAAAATATAAACCACCAAATCAGTTATGGCTATTATAAATCAAGAGTAGCTGATGTCTAACTAGAAAGAATGTCTCTATCTATCTTAGTTAGAGCAAAGAAGGGATATCCAGCAGAAAAGGAATCAGTGAATAGTACAAGATATGAAAATACTGCTCACACAAATGTCAGCCTAATGTTTCTTGTTTCTGCTATTTTTGACATGAATTCTTCCTATTTTGAGTAGATTTACAAATTAGAAATGGATGAAAAAAAAACAGCATGTATGCTCAAAAGAATTCTGATGTGACACACAAAGACATAATATTTGGTAATTTTCTACTAAGGTTTCCAGACATTAAAAAGTGAGGTAGGTTGGACAAGAAGATGACCTTTAACTATACCCTGTACTCCAGCTCTGGTGAACACCTCAGTCTGCTTACCTAATCAAAAATAAACCCTGTTAAGAACCATATTTATATATTTATTCAGACAAATGAGCACTTTATGAGGTCAGGCACCAATGTTAGACAAGAAAACCTGTCTCACAATTTGTGTTCCAATTCATCCTAAAAAGTTTAATAGGGTTGAGGTCAGGGCTCTGTGCAGGCCACTCAAGTTTCTTCATATCTTTATGGACCTGGCTTTGTTCAAAGGAGGACAGTTATGCTGGAACAGAAAAGGACCTTCCCAAAACTATCCATCCATCCATTTTCCAACCCGCTGAATCCGAACACAGGGTCATGGGGGTCTGCTGGAGCCAATCCCAGCCAACACAGGTCACAAGGCAGGAATCAATCCTGGGCAGGGTGCCAACCCACCGCAGCTTCCCAAAACTATTGCCAAAAAAATTTGGAAGTGCACAGTCACCTAAAATGTCATTGCATGCTCTAGTATTAACAGTACACTTCACTGGGACCAAGGGACATAGTCCAAACTATGGAAAACAACCCCAGACCAGTATCCCTCAGTAAGTACTATGCATTTGAGAAGCTAAAACCAGATTGGTCTATCAGACTGCTAGATAGTGAATTGTGGTTCATCACTCTAATGGTGGCATGCTTTCCACTATTTCAGCTGACGTTTGACATTGTGCATAGTGATCTTAGGCTTGTGTGCTGCTGCTCAGCCATGGAAACCCAATTTTATGAAGCTTGTGATGCACAGTTCTTTTGCTGATGTTGCTGTTACTAATTTTAATGTCTTATGTGCTTCAGCACTTGGCAGCCCCACTCTGTAAGTTGTGTGGCTAAGATGTTGTTTTTCCTAGATGCTTCCACCAAATAATAATAACAGCACTTACAGTTAAGCAGGGCAAATCAATATTTATATACATATAGTGGCTTTGTACAACAAACTATAAGGGAAGGTTCCACAACAAAGAAAACAAAATATCAAAGAAATATTCAAAAAATACTGTAGTTTGCCTTGCTGGGTGAATCTATACAGGATACAGTGTTATTTGTTCAAATGAAAGGTAATACAAACTTCCTGCTGAACCAATCTAATATGCTTATTTTTTAACATCCTTTCATTTTGAACATTATAAGAAAATACAACCAAAAAAAGGAAATGAAAATAACGTAGCAAGTACAACAGTCCACTCCAAAGACAATCCACGAAACTCAGCACTTGACGCCTATCTGACGAAGAGAGCAACACATCAAGAGAGCCCCTTCTCCACAAGCTGTATTGCTAAAGTCTTATGTGAGGCCTGCAAGTCTGCAGATGGCAACAGAAGCTTTCCAACAACAAGGAGTTTCACAGAACTCACTCACGCACCAAATGTATCACTTTTAGGTTTTCTCATTTTATACATTTTTTGATACGTTAAAATCGATCAATGATAATAACAGTGGTATAAACAGCTTCTTAACATATTTTAAAAAGATAAATTATTTTCTGTTTTCTTTATACGCTTTCGTGTTTTCAGAGATCACTATATCTATATTGTACTTTACATAGTATTAATGTACAGAAACTTAATAAATGCATGAGCTGAGTTTTAAAAAAGTTGAACAAAGACATTTTTAGAAATGCTCATTATTTTAGAGTTGGTATAATGTAATAATAGACATTGTAGGGAAGAAAAATATTCTGATTGAAAATTGTTTCTAAGTACCCTGCATTTTTCTATTTGGAAACCAGAAAGAACTAAATAACTAGAACTAAAAAAGTTTGAGAGTACCATAAGAAACAGAATAACTACCTTACAGTTATTTTTTACAAGACATGCAGCAATATTTTTTTTTTTACAGTTAACAAAAATTAATAACATATTAAACATGTCACTATATAGAGAAGGAGTCCTCGATCACGGTCCTGGAGGGCCGCAGTGGCTGCAGGTTTTTGCTCCAACCCAATAGCTTAATAAGAAGCTCTTATTGCTCAAGTAACACTTCTGCTTCACTTTAGTTGTCTCGCTCGTTAAGATTTTTAACCCTTAATGCTTATTTTAGTCTTAAACAGCTGTATTCTTGGTTTTTAGATAGATAGATAGATAGATAGATAGATAGATAGATAGATAGATAGATAGATAGATAGATAGAAGTGGAAATTCACATATCTCCAGCAGCAGCATTCTAGCAAAAACAATATTAAATTAAATTGTTATACCTGCATTTGTATAACTGACAGTAACTTTGTATAATGTTAACGTTTAACCCTGGGTGGAATTGAAGAGTCACATAGTGTGGGGGAGGAACAATCTCCTCAGTCTGTCAGTGGAGCAGGAAAGTGACAGCAGTCTATCGCTAATTGCTCTTAATCAGCAATAACATGCAAATGACAAAAGAGACCAGCATTTCTCCATTTAGCTTACCATTTACACCTGTGTGTATTTATCATGCACTACTGGGTTTAATTAAATACTTGGAAGGAAAGCAAAGAGAAAAAAGTGAAGGACTGAGAATTACTCATCCATTTTAGCCTTCAGATAATTTGTATGATATCCTTAGAAAAGGGAAGAAAATCCAGGATATGAGAATAACCTGACACCAACGAGCCATGAAATTAATTATTGACAAGAATTGCTTTCTAATTAAGCATCCGGGTTAGAACAAAAACCTGCAGCCACTGCAGCCCTCCAGGACTGTGATTGAGGACCCCTGATATAGAGCAGTGAAAATGTTATGCAACATAATGTTGCTCCTTGCAGACAGAAGAAAAAGTGCTTAATAATATTTTTGGAACAACACATGTGAAAGTAGAAGACTTTTTTCCATCCATCCACAGTGCTAGATTGTAAAAGAGTAAACCAAGACATGTCAATGGTTTAGGGTCACAGATGCGAAAAAGTTCAAAATAAAAAACATTTATTGCTGCCCAGGCAGGACAGTTGTGAAGAATATGCAACAATTGATATATTGTGTCAACTGCCTTCCTCAGCAGTATTAAACAGGTAACAAGCTGTGCCAGGGTATCGGCTCAGCTTGAAGTGGAGAGAAAGCTCCCAGAAACCAACCCATGGATAAAATTCAGGACATTGCAACTATAGTAATAATATAGAATGATAAATATTTATTCAGTAATTAATGAAGTTTTACTTCTCCAGTGAATAAAAAAACACTTGTGTTAACCAGACTACTTAGTTACATGAAAGAAAAATTAACTGCCTGCAAGCTACTAAGTGTTAAAAGCTGACATATCTGTTTTACTATAACGGCAGGCTATTCATACAGGCATCTGTCATAAGACAGGGCACAGTAAGCTGACCTAGGACAACTTCTTTATTTAGAATGCGTCCGTTAGACACAGATTGATTACTTTTCCTTCTGCAATGTACACAAAATAGAAACGGTTAGCCAATTTGCGCAATGTAAGATGAAATGCTTATATAAACATATTGTGCTTATTGATAAGTAAAGGGAAAGGGGAGGGAGGAAGGATATTAAAAGCCGACTGAAACAAGTGAACTTTGCTCTTCTGCTTTTTAACATAGAATCCATGTACTCATCTGTGACTGAATAAAGACTGATTGATTGAACTATTCCTGTCTTCCTCAGAGATCTCCTTCCACAGTTACATCGCTATATTGTAAGATTTCTTGTAATAAAATGTATTATTATATTATATGCTTTTATTACCTTTTATACACTACCAATATAGAAAACTGCTGTACAGCTTGATTTTATTTTAACAGAAAACAGTGTGGAAGGCGCATTTTGAAGAACTTCAACACCTACTGGAGCACAGGCAAAGGTCAGAACCAAAAGGATAGTAATAACCAGCGAACAACTGAGATTGAATCAAAAGAGAAGTCAAGGACAGAAGGAAGTCAAAAACCAAAATGAAATCTAGTTCTAGGCCTGCTTGGAAAATAAACAAAACTACACTAGAAAGTTTTATTTGAAAGAATTTATCCACCAAGGAAAGATGTTACATTAATGAGTCTTCAGTCCATTTACTATCACTTTACTGACACTTAATTGCACGTTGCATAAACAAAAAACAGCATCGACAAAAATAAAAATGATCGTTTGTCCAAATAATAAAATATAGCTAAGAATTGAATTGCATTCTCGATAATTGAACATTATCATTCAACACAAGGAATAATCTTAATTTATGACAGTGATTAGTGCTAGGAGCTTCTTTAAACATTTTTACAGGTGTCAATTTGAGTCTCAAGGGTGATGTGAACAGGACAGTTGTAGAGGAAGATGCTCGTTTAAAATAAAAAGTAGAATTTAAAAGGAATATAATTTATTCACACTTGCTTTTGAAAGATTGGAATAGCCACTTCTCCTTGGATTTAATATCTGAGAGGCAGAAGAAATGTGCTAATTCTATCTACACTTGTTATGACTATTTTGAGACTAATTATTGTATACCCCTAAGGGTGTTGGTGAAAGTGTAGTGGTTGCATGTGTCATGAATTGAGTCAAATCCATAGTAAAAGGGTGTGGGGCATCCAAATGTCTTCACAAGACAGGCCATATTTCCTTTGCCTGCTTGGATTATATTTCACCCTTATAAGCCTGACTTGACCCCACAGACCTGCTTCAGCCTGCACAGGATAAAAGGGATTAAATCTTTAAAGTTACACTTGCGTGTCTCAAAATATTCAAATGTCCTGCAAGAGAAGGATAAACTATAAAACATTGGCTTGGAAAGACAATGTATTTACTGTATTGGGTAAAAGAGAAAAATAACTTCATCTACTTCTTCTTCTTTTGGCTGCTCCTGTTAGGGGTTGCTACAGCAGATCATCTTCTTCCATATCTTCCTGTCCTCTACATCTTGTTCTGTTACACCCATCACCTGCATGTCCTCTCTCATCACATCCATAAACCTTCTCTTAGGCCTTCCTCTTTTCCTCTTGCCTTGCAGCTCTATCCTTAACATCCTTCTCCCAATATATCCAGCATCTCTCCTCTGCACATATCCAAACCAACGCAATTTCGCCTCTCTGACTTTGTCTCCCAACAATCCAACCTAAGCTGACCCTCTAATTTACTCATTTCTAATCCAGTCCATCCTCGTCACACCCAATGCAAATCTTAACATCTTTAACTCTTCTACCTCCAGCTCTGTCTACTGCTTTCTGGTCAGTGTCACTGTCTTCAGTCCATATAACATAGCTGGTCACACTACTGTCTTGTAGACCTTCTCTTTCACTCTTGCTGATACCAAAAACAGAGCAGTAAAACATCAAAAAGACAGTAAATCCAATATTAGAACAATATTCTTAACTCCACCAGACTCCAATGTGCTATCATTCTGCTTTCACCTCCTGGAGTACCACCTGCAAAACACAAAGGACATAGGAGAACATAGATTTACACACAGAAATGTAATAATTCATAAATGAAACAATGTAAACATAAATGGTTTCAGTAAACATATAAAAACTTCAAACTAGACAGAAGCAAGAATCAGGAAACACAATCTGGCAGAAATATAACAACATGTTAGAACACAAACTTACAGAGTGTAAAAACAAGTGCCTGTTATTTCAGTGGAGTGGTTCAGTCAGGGTTAATTCCTTGGTTTAAGATGACTTCTTGTATATTTCACATTTTTGTTGTTTCATACATTTTTATCTTAGAATACTAATTCTGCTTTTTGCTTTGGTTTGCCTTTTGTAAAATGATGTTTTTTCTTGATATGGTCTTAGCTTTCAAATCCCGGCTAAAGACTCATTACTTCAGTTTAGCATATCCTGACTAGAGCTGCTGATTAACTGTGTAGGCGGCATCTCTGCTGTTAGTCATTAGCACTAAAAGTAAGTAATATGATAGTTATAATTTGTTACTAACCCTCACCTATTCTGTTTCTCTTCTTGGTACTCAAATGTGACACTTGCCAAGTTGTTCTGTCTGCCTAAGGTAAAGTTATCTCTGATGGAGGATCGCAGGAATCGTCAGGTAGAGGGGTCCTTTCATCGGATTGGCTGACCTACCACTGACTCTGCTGTGAAATGGCCAACAGAGGGAGGCAGCTTAATGGCCGAGGTCTCCAGGACTCTTAATAAATCCAAATTGTATTATGTGATATCATCTACTGTTGAATTCTGCTCTGTACTTGTAATATTTCTAATTTTATATATTTTTATTTTATTAATTTTCATTGTAATCATTCCATACAAACAGATCAATTTATAACCCAACAAATTTGAAGACTAATCAAACCCCACCCCTGAGAAGGAGAGCTTAGCTAAAGGAAAATTGCTTAAGGCTTTTTAATAAGGCAACATTAAACAAAAGAAAGGGAGAAGTAAATATCTATGTAAATAAGAGATGGAGAAGGGAGTTAAATGCGGTAATAGTTATTTCTCTTATTCTAAAATAATATTGATTAAATCCTGCCATGTTTTGAAAAAATTTTGTACAGATCCTCTAACTGAAAATGTGATTTTTTCCAATTTCAAATAATATAAAACATCGGTTTCCCACTGACTTATAAGAGGAGAATTAGGATTCTTCCAATTTAACAAAATAAGTCTGCGTGCCAAATGTGTAGTGAATGTAATCACCGTTTGCTTGTCCTTCTCCAATTCAAGTCCATCTGGAAGAACACCGAACACAGATGTTAGTGGGTTAGGAGGGATTGTGATACCAAGGCTGTCTGAGAGGCACTTAAAAATTTTTGTCCAAAATGATGTTAGTTTGGTGCAGGCCCAAATAGTTTGGTGCAGGCCCAAAAGTACTTGTAATATTTCTATTGCACTATTATATCTATTGTATTAAGGATTACTTTTGTTTTGTTCTGTGTATTGTATTGTATTTAGCCATTTTTTTGACACCCACTGCACGCCCAACCTACCTGGAAAGGGGTCTCTCTTTAAACTGCCTTTCCCAAGGTTTCTTCCATTTTTTCCCTACAAGGGTTTTTTTTAAGAGTTTTTCCTTGTCTTCTTAGAGAGTCAAGGCTGGGGGGCTGTCAAAAGGCAGGACCTGTTAAAGCCCATTGCAGCACTTCTTGTGTGATTTTGAGCTATACAAAAATAAATTGTATTGTATTGTATTTAATATTTCATTGGTGAGTTTTATGTTTTTATGTCTTTTTCTATCATTCTTTGTGTTTATTGGGTGGAACTACAATAGGTATGCCCACCCTGGCATCACTGCCTACATAGTCGAGGCCTGGAGAGTGATTCACTCAGAAATTCAGTGAGGTTTGTGAAGATAAAGTTCTTTATGAGTATTGGAATGTCTATTTGGACTGGTTTTCTTTGGAATGCCTTTTTTGACAAATCTTTTTACCTTATTTTTCCAATGCATCCATTTTTTTTTTTTTTTTGTAATCCTAAATAAATACTTCTCTTATAAAGATTCTCCGTTTGGCCTTGTCTTTCAAAGCAGATGTATTACTGTATTATCATCCTTGAAAGGCTTTTGTGAGATTTTTTTGAACATTCAAGGTCTTTTTGAACTTTTAAAGCATGTGTAGCTCTAAGCCTGCATGTAGTGTTTGGGGCTGGGCTGCCTGGGCTGAGACCATCTTTAGTCAGGTTGGTGAAAATCCTGATCTGGTTTGTGGGTTATTTTCAAAGGCCTCACACCCTTTTTGTCCTGTACTGTAGATGACTTCTTCTCTCAACACTACTAATGAGTTTGTCAATCTAACTATTGTGGAACATGATCCGGACACAGACAGGCAGACACGTTGTAATCACCCCACACACATTTATTGAGGTGCTCCATATTTATACATGTGCTCACAAGCCCCAATACCCCAAAGTCCTGGCCAACACACAACAATGCCTTCACTTTCTCTTCAGGCCGCCTCCTTGCCTCCTCCCAGACCTCGTCCTTCTTCCACCCGACTCAAGTCCTGAATAAAGGGAGGCAGCCCTTTTTATCCTCACCCGGATGTGCTCCAGATGCTTCCCGGCAATCTCCCACCGGCACTCCCCAGTGTGGCGGAAGTGCCAGCTGTGTACCTGGAAGCACTCCAGGTGTCCCTGATCCTCTTCCCCCCAGCACTTCCGGGTGTGGCGGAAGTGCTGAGGTCCAGGACTCCCAAGGCATTAGGTCGCACCCTGGCGGTGACCACGGGCCCCAATAGGGATGAGCTCTGTACCCGTGATCCCCATTGCTACCAGGGCGGTCGCCCCCACGTGGTCTGGGGAAGGCGTAAGCCCTCTTCCTGTCCTCCGGGGCGTCCCGGCCAGGTCGCCCCCCCAGCCACCTGCGACACTATATAAAATTAAGTAACAAAACAAGTCTAGTCACAAGTGGATATGAAGCCCTTATTGATAACATATTTTACACTTTAGGAGTAGTAAGACGGGCAGCATGGTGGCGCAGTGGGTAGCGCTGCTGCCTCGCAGTTGGGAGACCTGGGTTCGTTTCCCGCGTCCTCCCTGCGTGGAGTTTGCATGTTCTCCCCGTGTCTGCGTGGGTTTCCTCCGGGCGCTCAGGTTTCCTCCCACAGTCCAAAGACATGCAGGTTAGGTGGACTGGCAATTATAAATTGGCCCTAGTGTGTGCTTGGTGTGTGGGTGTGTTTGTGTGTGTCCTGCGGTGGGTTGGCACCCTGCCCGGGATTGGTTCCTGCCTTGTGCCCTGTGTTGGCTGGGATTGGGTCCAGCAGACCCCCGTGACCCGGATTCAGCGGGTTGGAAAATGGATGGATGGATGGAAGTAAGACAGAAGTTTTGAGGTAATGTTGTTATGCTCACTAATCATTGTGTTAGAGAGTGATGACATGTTGCATGTGGAGTTTGAGACAGTATAGCCTAAGAACCTGTCATAAGGCCTTGCAGTAGAGTACCCAACCCTCTTGATATAGAGTAGCAAATTATCACTTGGAACTAATATGCATGGTCCACCAGTATTAGATCAAAAGGCCCACTAGAAAATGTATACATCAAAGAAATCTACAGAATACTTTAATAAATATATGAATTGTCTTCATTTATTTAGAATTCAATCATTCTGCAGTCTTGTACATAAAATCAACATCAAAATCAACAACAAACACCTTTCCATTTCCATTTGACATTTACATATTATATATGTCTCTTAAGTATGGCTTATGGAGTGTTTGGCCTTTCCATGACTGCAAACCTTATGGAAGTCAACAAATTTTTATGTCTTTAAATCTCATTGATGTGTGTGTCATCTTTGTCCAGATGGTAACTCTGTCACACTATTTAAAACTGTGCCTAATATAGTGGATAAATGACTGATTCCATTATATCAAGCAAAATCTGCTATCAAGGACATTTAACATTTTTCTTTTGAAAAGGATGTTCCCATAACTGTAGCAAACTCCAAAGCATATACATTGTATTTTCTAAAGCTTATACATCACAGAGTTTAACAATAACTGTAGCAAACTCCAAAGCACATACATTGTATTTTCTAAAGCTTATACATCACAGAGTTTAACAACAAAATGTAACACAGTGTGGGTAAAATCTCATTTACGCAAAAATTTACACAAGGCCATATTTTCTGTCTGGATTGAGTAGGTTAGAAAATTTTAGGTAATGTGTTATGTAGTGGGGTGAATAATGAGGCAGGGCAAAAGCCAAATGCTGGGGGTGTCAACTGGGGCAAAACGTCACTTAAAAATTAAAAAAGGTAACTCTTGGTGCTCTTTGTTATGGACAATTCCCTTGCATTAGTGGGTTGCACTTTCTCTCTTTTTCTCTCTCTATCATTCGCTATTGTGGTGAAGTCTGAAATGAGACACTGCCTTGTGGGAGCATCTCTGTTTTACACCGAGCTGACAGAAAGTTGTGGAGCTTCCTTGGCTTCAGTGCCCTCAAAGGACAGTTTCTTGATACTCTGAGGGAAAAAGGAGACAAGTCTTTTAGCAACAGTACCCCCTGTCATTCCCTGATGGCACCACAATATCTTAGGTGAGCTTGGAAGGCCACCCTCTGGCACACATGCGTGACAGTATACACAATAAAGAACAATAATTCAATACAAGTAACAAATAAAAAATTTCAGCCATTTTCAGTTTGTAAGATTTTTGCCTAGGCTCACTGATGACATAACATTACGTCATTTGTCATTCATTCATAACAATTTGCCATTAACCTTACATTACCTGCCACATATCATTAAAGAATATACATATTTATATATCACAGAGATTTTTATTAGATATGCCTTTTTCAGTCAGTTTAACCTTCTGTATCTAATTCAGAGTTGTGCAGGCCTGAACACTGAGTGCAAGGCAGGAAACAGGCCTGGACATGGTGCCAGGAGACACAAGGAACAGATTACAGCATCCAATTAACCTAAGCCAGCCTAACCCATGCAGATATAAGTATATATCCATCCATTATCCAACCCGCTACATCCTAACTACAGGGTCACAGGGGTCTGCTGGAGCCAATCCCAGCCAAGGGCGCCAGCCCACCGCAGTATAGGTATATATACTGTAGGATATGTGTACATGCTTTTTGTTACTATTTTACATTAGTATGTTTTTGTTTTTCTTCTGTAAAAGCACCTTTGAACTTAAAAAAACTGATTTAAGCAAAGTTTTGCAGTTTCCTTTAATAATGTGTGACAAATGCCAGGAAGGATTATCTGGTATCCTGCAATGGAATGGCATCCTCTCCATGGATGGGTATGACAACCTTACCCAAAGAGAAGGACAAAACAAAGGAGCAGAGGGGGAAGTAGGAATATGTTTATCCCCCATCCGATAGATGTCAGGATGCCAGGACCTCAGTAACCATGTTTGACACCGGTAGTGCATGATGGGAATTGTAATGCCGTGAATGTCCCATGGGTCCCACCAGGGGTTGCTCTGAGGATTCATGATCCCTATTTTACAAGGCTTTCGCTTGACCTGGAAGTGCTTTCATTGGCCTAGGCCTTAGAACCAGAAATACTCCTTGGTCAGATATAAAAGGAAGCCTTCCAGCCTCCTCTAGTCAGGAGGAAGGATGGCAATACTCACTGGCGGGAGGTAGATGGAGAAAGAAGAAAGAAACAAAGGAGAATTCTTTTTATAATTGCTTGTGCAACATTTTGGAGCAACCTTTGTGAGGTAGGAACCTATGTTTTGAACCCTTGACTGTATCAGTGTTGGTTGTGTCCAGGGTTTGGGGGTCAGTGGTGTCCCCTATCTGTCACAACAGTTTCTTATTCTGTTTCTTATATTTCATTTTGAAACTCAAAAGCACAAATGTACAAACTAAAACAGATTATTAATAAAATATATTAAAAATAAAACAGACAAAATATGTAATTTATGCACAAGCTGCACATCCTCCTGACATTCTTGCAACTGGGCTCAGAAGTGGGTCTGTCATTTTATTCCTATTGGAAAACATTTGCTTATTTGAGTCAAGAAACTTTATTCAGTTGATAGTATAAATATTAATTGTACTTTTGGTTACTGACAAAAGAACTCATCATGATATACTAATTATTCGCAATGATTGCCTCTTTATTGGTTTATCCCATATGTTGATTAGTTAGTTAATTCACTCTTGTCAGCTAAACTTTGGAGGGCACTGCTTGCAGAAGGCTTACTGCCAAGTACAGCGCATACATGGCTAAAGACTACACAAGCACACATAAAGATCTCTTCTTTGCAAGCCAGTAATTGTTTAGTACAAGCTATACCATTTTTTCTTTTTCTTTTTTAATCTTTATGTAGCATGTATGCACTATACTGTATTTACATTATACATTACTTATTTTAATCATTCAAAAAAAAGCAGCAAGTTAATATTTGAAATGCACATTATCATGAATAAAATTAATCAAAAGGAGCATTACCATCCCATCTTTTCAGTATTAATTATGTAAATGTAAGTTAGCATATTTTATCATGGTTTAAAGTATTATTGATTTGGTCTGTAATTTCCACTTGGGGAAATATTACATTTGAAGCAAAAATTATAGTCTTGTATTTTCCTTAGAATTATTTAACATTATTTGAATCCAACCAATGTGAAAGTGTAATGTTACAAATGAGAGTCTTAGAAATGTATAAAGATGAATTTTAGATAGACTTGTTCAATTAAGCAAAAGTAAAACACCTATAACTGTATTTTTTGTGCTGTAGATTGCAAGAAAGAAAGTAGTACATTGAAATAAAAGTGATAGAAAATACAGTCAATCCTTTTTCAAAGAAACTAACTTACTCTGTGAACTGAATGCCTAGTGAAGTGAAAATTGTGTCTTCCAAGTGTTAATGTAATGTAACATACTGTAATATTCTGGAATCCGTGTACAGTGATCCCTCGCTATATCACGCTTCGACTTTCGCTGCTTCACTCTATCACGATTTTTTCTCATACACGCTTACGTCACTACGCATGCGCTTTCTGGGAACTTTTATCTAAGCCCCACGATGGCTCCTAAACGTGCTGCCTTTTCAAAGCCTTCTGACAATAAAACTAAGTGCTGGAGGAAGATGCTTACTATCCAGGAGAAGGTGAAACTCCTGGATATGATCAAAGATGGCAATACCCTACAAAAGCCTCCTCACGCATATGAAAAGACAGCACCAGCAACTGCCTATCAAGATGTTCTTCAGCCACGCACCCAGACACCCACTGCCTACTCCTAGTACTCCTTCAGCGGAAGAAGACAACGATGCACCTGCTGAAGATACTGCACCACCTGAAGACTCTCCTACTGAGGTCTTGCCTTCATAGGTTAGTGGTTGTGTGTAAGAACTGTGTGTGTGTGTAATTAAATGTACAGTACAATAATCTACTATATAAAAGCGGTTGGATTGTCCTTCCGTCCCGTGAGTGCAAAGCGTAGCGGTATTCCGCTTATCACAGACTTACTACTTGCGGTTTGCGGTACGAAGCGACACAATATGAGTAGAGTTCTGGTGCTCCCATCGTTCCCTTGCTTTTGTGCGTGATGCGCTGGAAAAATAGACAAAATTATGTCTCTGGAAATAATTAATGTTGATTGAGTACAAATGCCTCACCGCGTAGTAAATATCAGGGGAGATGGTGCTTGCTTATTCTCATCTATAGCTTATTTAGTGCATGAAACTCCGTCTTTAGTGGTACAGATTCGGGCTGACATTGTACGACTTTGGACAGGCACTCGGGGATAAAAAAAACTTAGGTTTTCGGGAGATGTTATGAATGGGCACTTTGGTGTTCTCATTCCCCACACTTACATGCCTGATGTACACATGGAGCGCACACAAATTGAGGATAAAAGTCGGTCGCCTTAAAAGGCGGGTGAGCCTAGTAATAATATTTGTAACGTCTAATATGTCTTATTTTCTCTTATTTTGTCTAATATATTGGGTAATACGAGTATAATGGTGACTAAAGGGTGTTATTTCATGTCTAGAGGGCTCTAATAATGTTAAAAAACGTATTTAGAAGGTCGGAAACAGGTTTTCTATACTCTAACTGTGAAAATATTCGATTTATAAATAAAGAATCCTACTTCACGAAAATTCATTTATCGCGGTAGAGTCTGGAATGGATTAACCGTGATAAACGAGGGTTCACTGTATTCTAGTTTACAGTTACAGATGCTACCACAGCCTCACCTGGCAGCAGTGGACAGAAAGTAGAAACCAACTTTGGACATGACAAGTGGCGCGCACACCTACATAAGACAATTCTGAAATCTCTGATTAACCTTAGTATTAACTCTTTGGGATGGGCATGGAAAACCAGAGCACCTAAGGAGAAACCCAAGAAGACATGGAGAGAATATGCAAACTCTAGACTACAATCGATCCATGAGGCAGCAGCACTAATACTATCAGGTCTTCTTCTAGTGTTGGTATTAAATATTACAAGTAAGGGTCTATTATTAGGAAACTATCTCAGTTGCTCTTTTTATTACAACCTATTTAAAATACTTCAGCCTAATCAGTGATTGTGTGTTTATTAAATAAATTAGATACAGCCATATGCTCTCATACAAATATGACTTCTCTCCATTTAAATGCCATTTTTCCAGTTGAGTACTCATCTGGATGTAACACCATCTGTTTGACACTGACTCTATTCCTTTGCATTTTCTATTCTGAACATTCCCTGACACTGCCTTTGCTTTGGAGGCTTTTTGTCAACTGCAGTAGCTGACAGATTCAGAAGCAGCAGAACCATTTCCCTGACAAATGTAAATGTCATAAACAACTTTCCTACAATTTTCTTCTTAAAATAACATCATTGGATGCTTTCTGTAAGACCTCCAGTGAAATTATGCAGGCAGTACATGAAATAAAAATGTTCACTTTAAAATGCTGCCTTTTCTGACATCAAGTCATATTTGATTTTTCATGTGCCTTTAGACAAAAACAAATAGTTTAATATTGGCTATTTTGTTAAAAAAACAGACCTAAAATATTGTACTGCTTTTTGTGCATGCATATGATAGCTCTGGACTGGAACCTAACCTAGCACAGGTTGTTGCTTTATATTAAATTGAATAAACAGGCACAAAAAAACAAATGAAAGGAAAAATATTATTGCAAGCATTACCCCGAAAAGTTTGAAACACACTTTTTGAATGCGTGCAATTTATTATAGAATTGCTTAAGCATAATATGTTCTACACTTCTCAGTTTTCTTAAATACTGTATCTGCCAACTTCAGCAGCACCACAAAAAGAATACTGCCCATTCTTAACCCTTTATTTGCAGCCACTGCGTCACTTCTCAAATAACCTCATCATCACCCCCAAACTGCTCAGCCTTTGCCAGAACCCATAATATTAGAAGCCCAGTGCCCAACTGTGCTTTTATCAGAACTATTGTCTGCTTCTGTATTTATTTAACCACCTGTCAGTGTTCATTGCTTATTCCTTCTCCACAAGAAATTAATTAATAAATGCTTAAAACACACATCACAGCACAAGGCCATTTTGAAGGCAAATTGTACATGTGGTAGAAAGGAGATTATTCTCTGTTGCTGCATTAGAAAGCAAGACCTTTCAAATTAATCACAAGGAAACATGCAGACATTTCCTATTTATTTTAAATGAGTGTTGAAAAAAAAATTGAGGAACTCTACTATTATTATTATTATTTATTGTTTTTCTAAGCAAAAGTTATTTTGAAATATGTCTTTCTAAACTAATATTGTCATTGAAATAATTAAGCAATTAGTATCCCATTATGCTTAAGGATATACATGCTAGACTGATCCAATTGGTAATTACACTGCATACGATGACTATAAGAATAGATCAGATTGAGGGAGAGCTAATTGTGGCATGACATTTGACAGGTGCTTCAATGAAGAAGACTGTTCAAAAAATGTGAGTTTTATAAAACTTCATTTCAGTTTTTGCCAAGGGTCTAAGAAGCCCAAGTTTAGTCCCTCAGCACCCAGGTCACCGATTCAGACCCAGAACAGATTTTCAGAACTCTGCAGCATGCCTGTGAAGCCTCAGAATAATAAAGTGCTCATAATTGGTGATTCCATAATGTGGAATGTTAGAATTCCAAAATATGTTAAACCAGCAGTTAGCATTAAATGCTCCCCAGGGGAGAAAGGATCTGAAACTGATGCTAAATTGGATCTTCTGGCTTTATACAGCCTTCTTTATACAGCCTTCAGTTAGTTCAAAATGCAGCTGCAAGAATTCTTACAAGAACAAAAAAATACAAATACCTAACTCCAGTCTAATCCCTACACTGGCTCCAGGTTAAATTTAGGACAGATTTCAAAATTCTCCTTTTCACATGTAAATCCATAAATGGCCAAGGTCCAGCCTACTTATCTGAATTTATTACTTACAAACCAGAACACACATTAAAATCTCAAGATACCGGTCTGCGTATGATTCTAAGGATTAATAAAATAACAGTGGGAGGTTGAGCTTTTAGTTACAGGGTCCTGAAACTGTGTAATGGCCTGTTACTATAAGAGTTGCCTTTTCAGTCTCAGCTGCTGATTAGCTGTGCATACTAAATTTCTCTGGTTAATCATTAGTACTAAAATAAGTAATATGATATTTATAAACTGTTACTAACACTTGCCCATTTTGTTTCTTTTCTTGATACTCACATGTGGCACTTGGTGCCACTGCTCTACTGCCACGTTGTTTGCCTGCCTATGGAAAAGTAATGTCCAATAAAGGAACACCGGAATCATCTGGTAGAAGGGTCCTTTCATCAGATTGGCTGGCCCAGCACTGATTCAGCTGTATAATAACCAATAAGGGGAAGGCGGCTTGTTGGCCAAGGTTCCAGCATTCTGAACAAATTTGTATCCATATATGTGACAATTCGGTATTTATTGAGAGATATATAATCTATTCTTGCATTTTGCTGTTTAGTCTGTATCACTGTATTACTATTGTACTATTGTAGAGCACTATTATATTGTATTTCTGAGGTGGCAATGAGAGATTGGCCATGTACCTCTGTGAAGAGGATTACTTGTGTTCTGTTTTGTGTATTGTATTTACCCCATTTTTTGACACCCATTGCATGCCCAACCTACCTGGAAAAGGTATCTATCTGAATTCCCCTTTCCCAAGATTTCTTTTCCATTTTTTTCCTTACAAAGGTATTCTTTGGGAGTTTTTTCCTATCTTCTAAGAGAGTCAAGTCTGGGGTGCTATCAAAAAACAGGGCCTGTTAAAGCTGATTGTGGCACACCTTATCCTATCCTTGCTTTCCGTCACCCGATAAAAAAGAATTTTTGAGCATGAATTGAGGAGTCAGTGGTTTGAAATCATCGGTGGGGTGGCCTGTTATTGGTCATGACTGCATTTCTGGCATGATTCAATGAGTCATCATTTCACTGCTCATGCCTAAAGGATGTAGGTAGTTGGTGGAAACTGAGCCATAGAGAGGGGAGGGCATCTTTTAGGCCTTCAGGGGTCCTGTGGTGAGGTGGGTGGGTTTACCTCTGCACCCAATGCATTCTCATCTTGTTCCAGGTCTGTGAGGTTATACTGGGTAGACGCTCCCTTACCTGCTCTCTTACATGGCTGGGACTCCTCTTCAGACAAGCAGTCTTGTAGCAGTGCTACTATTAGTTAAAACTGCATCTCCCAGCAGTCCCTGCAGGGGCTGTTGGGGTCAAAGGTGGTCAGAGGGGTTTAAAAGGAGGGCAGGTGTCCAAGTGAGAAAAAAGGTGTTTTTTGTTGTTGTATTTTGTGTTTCGTTTACCTGTTGGACTGCCTTCTTTTATTTAAGCCATATTTAGTCGCTGTCTCCTGGATTGTATTCGTTGTTGGGGTCTGGATTGTCTGTCTACCTGTGTGCTGAGGACTGATTGTGGATTCATGACTTTCCTGCAAGTATAGGAGCGCTCCTGAACCATCCATCTGTCTTCACCCTTACAGTGTCTACTGGTAGGACTGTTTTTTCATTTCCTTTCAACATACAGATCTCTGGACTTACTCTCGTCATCTCTCATTATTGCTGTGTAGAGTTGTGTTTTTGTGTTTATTGTAATATCGCCGTAGGGGTACTGGGGTGGTATTATTGTTTTCATTATATTCTTTAATTGTTGTTAGCTCCCAGTGTGCTTTATTTTGTCTCTATGAGTGTGTGTGGGTCAGGCCAAGGCTGGGAGCGTCCCTGGGATCCTCTATAAAAATAAATAAACCACCGTCATCTTGACAGTGTGAATCTTAGAGGCACCGGAACCGCTACAGTCTTCACCCGTGGCAAGGCTTGTGGGACCAGTTGGGCACAGCGTGGCCCAGCCTGAGTTGTTCTGGGACCAGTCTGTTCCCAGGATAATGCCCTAAGGAGGATTTGGGACCACCAACACACACATTTGACTTAGTTGCCCTCAGACCACTTTCCAACAGATTGCGGAGGGGTAGTCCCTGGCCTCGCCGTGAATGCATGTGGCACTGGTCCATTTTCAATCATACTTTTCCGACTTCACATAACAGCCAGCAGTAATGGTAACGTTGCTGCCAGTATCATAGAGAGTGTGTACTGGGTTTTGGTCAGTCTGGCCATGCCTGAATGGGGAGAAATGAGAGGGTTAGACGTGACCGCATAACAGTACATTCCTGACTCAGCTCAGGTGCACTGCATGGGGTCATCTCACTTCAGACAGATTGCCACAGTATGTTCCAGATCACTGTATTTATTTATTTATCGTGCAGTCCAAAAATGTAATATTTTTGTTCTTATTATGTAATCAAATGCATGTAGATTACAGTAACATCATCTTAAACTGACATAGCCCATAATTGTCCAAAGTTTTGGCCAAATTTCAGACATCAGAAACAGGAGCTTCTTAATATATGTGATTTGTGTTAAATGTGGTATGAAGTTAAGTCTGTTCAATGTGAGCACCAATGATTCATCTAGTCTTCTCTCCTGTTCATGATTTTCTCATAAAGGATATTAAGGTGTCTCTAAAGGTTGGAGAGTACCCAGCTTACAGACCTAATGATTATATCTCGAGTGTTTACAGTTTTCTCGTCAGGTAAGGGCTAAGCAGCTATCTCATATGGGGAATTTCAAGTAGCTCAGGGTGTTGCTCATGAGCGAGAGAAGAGGCAGTTGTAAGACTGATCAACTGACTGTTGCTGCAGAAGCAGTTTTGTGGATGGTGTAACAGAACTTGATGTTGAAGTCTTCCAACAAAACTTTTTATTTACCAGTCTATTAACCCCATCCTACCTGTAAACATGACTTCTGGGTAGAGACTAAAAGAATACAATGAGAAGTAGAAGCAGCTATCACATACTTAACAATACTCACAGTGGGCCACTAAACATGTTTTTAAATAATGCAAAAAAAACCCTGAACTAAATACACCCAAGTGTGAGTGATACATGCAATGCCTGTGTAATATAGCTGGTGCACTAGCTGCAAGTCTCTCCTCTTCCAGAGGAGGATACAGATTTATATCCCATCCTTTACTTGAAGAGTAAACAATATCTGCCCTAGAATGCCAAATGAAAGAGAAGTCCTTTCACTGAATTTACTTATTTCGCTTTTCAAAGAAATTCTTCTCTTTTATATGCATTTAAAATTTCTAATCCTTCATATCAAACCACCACTGATTTCTTAACATTTCTTTCCACAAAATAAATATTTTTTTTAATTTGCACCTACACTTCCGTGCACATTTGCACAACTCCATTTGCAAATTCTGCTACTCCGCTCATTACCCAACCATTATAGGATCTGCCATTTTCATGTCACTACTATGATACATGCAGTGGTTTAAGAAAAACTTCAAACAAAATGAGACACACATCCCAGCTCAACAAAAAGATTTATTCATAACTGTTGTTGAGATTTAGTCACTAAAAAATTGTGGATTTATACAATGGACTTGAATCAAAGGGTGAAAGTAAATACAGTAAGTTGTAAGACGAGCAAGCAATAATGTATGGACATGAGACATGGGCAGCAAAGGGAGATCAGGAGTAAACATTAGATGTGGCAGATTCGAGAATGTTGAGATGGATGTGTGGAGTTATAAAAAAAAACACAGAATAAGAAATGAGACAATCAGAAGTACAACAAAAGTGGGTGAGATATCTAAGAAAACAGAGGAAAGTAGGTTCAAATGGCATGGACATGCAATAAGAAAAGACAATGATTATTTGAGCAAAAAAGTGATGGGAATAGAAGTAAAGAGGAGAAGAACGCAATGCAGGCCAAAGCAGAGGTGGATGGATAAAGTAAATGAAGAGCTGAAGGAAAAGGGCTTGATTGGTGAGGAGTTGCTGGACTGAGCTCTTTGGAGAAGAACTGAATCAAAGGATGCAACATTTTGAAATCCCTGTTTTGAGCAATATGAATAGATATACCAATATAATTTTACTCTTAATCTATAATTATTAGGGTCATTACAGTTACATGTACAGAGTATTCTGAAATTCTTGTGCTAATTAACATGCAGCATGTTGCCACTCTCCAGTGCCATAATCAGGGAGTAGTACTACATTCATTTATTGAGGCATTCTTGATATGTAAAGGCAGTAGTACAAGGTTTCCACAGTCTAATTCTGTTGATTAATTCAGGATTTACCTGAAGCATGCCTACAGTAATACATCACCTGTAATGGTGTTTATAAGTGTAAAGAAGTTTTTGTAAATACATTCATTTCTTTCAGTTCTGCTATGTGTTTTGTGTTATCGGTTAATTGTATTAACTTCTTTTTTTTGTTTTTTTTTAAAGTATTGTGCTTTCTAAGAATGGTTTTAAGAACCACATGTCCCATAACAGCAGAAAAAAATCTAAAATTATATAATACGTAACAAAGTTGAAATCCCAAAATCTACTGTTATCGGAATATAAAGATTATTTAATATGGACATATAATGATTAATGATAAATAAAGACCAAGTATAGTATATTTCTAAATAAATCACAACAGGCCACAATTCCCATGCCTAGTTATTATCTGTGATGTTTTCACTCCAGGTAGGGCAGGTTTTCTCCCGTATCTTCCGCGAGGTGCAGATTATGTTAATTGGCAACTCTAAATTGGCCCCAGTGTGAGTATAAGTGTGCATGAATGAAATTTACAGTGGACTCGAATTCTGTTCAAAGTTGCTGCTGCCTTGTGCCCATTGCTGCCAGTATAGGTTTTGGCCCCCAGTGACCCTAAATTGGATTTAGCAGGTTGAAGAGTAAATTAAATGAAATAATAGTCTTCTAATACCATCATGGGGGCAAGAGCTGAGACCAGGTGGATTCCAGACCTTCTTCACCTTTTTCTGAGGAAAAATCAGTGAATTTAACTTCAAAGTATTAAAGATAGATAAGGCATAGCACAGACCACCTATGGGCACTTGCTCAGTAGTTCTTCACTTCTTTAAAAGGAACTGCAAATAAGCAGCTATTCTCTGTTTGAATTTGTCTTAAAAGTCACGTGAATAAGCACTTCACTAATGAATGTGAATATGCAAAATTCCCTCTGAAGTTAGGTGAGTGAGCAGCAATGACATGCCTCAACCACCAACAGCATGCAATATGTCTGGTTTAATTTCAGCTTTTGACTTGTTCTTAAAAAACACACACATCAGTTTATTGTAAAGCCCAGTGCGCTCTTTCATATAGTGTAGTTAAAGTTAAAAATTAGATAGACAGATAGACAGGCAACCTTTATTGAGATAGTAGTTAAAACACCCTTGAACATCACACAACAGACAAAAAACATACAACAGAAAAAATAAAGAATCATTTCCAATAAAAAAAGATGGGAGATGGGAGGGAAGAAAAAAATTCAGAACACCAAGTGTAACTCATCATCTATACATTCATATAGCACATTATTCACACACTGTACATACCTACACTTTTCAGTATTCTTCATGGATATATAAAAATTAAACTCCACTAACATTCTGCTTTGCCTTTTGAATAACTTAGTTGTATCTTGGAGCCCAGATCCACTAATCTTATTTTTATGGGTGTTACATATAGTCAGTTAAATTTGAACTATAATAAACTTTATAAGGTTCACATTGTTCCCTCTTCTTTTTGTTACCCTCCACCCAAACAAGAAGCCCATCTCCTTATATTAAATCCCCAATCTTTCTTTTAGATTTTTTATCATAACAAAAAGAGACAATTACCAGCAACCCCAGGTCTAATTATGGCCAAAAAGGAGTTCACTTCTAGTATGCCATACAACAGCCTCCACTGCAGATCCTCCACCCAGTTAGCCAATGGTGGCTTGTACTGCGACCAGGCTGGTTTGGAACAGTAATTTTGTCTCTCCAACATGTGTCTGGAAGCATCTTTAGTTAAGTCTGATGGTTGACTTTCATACAGATTCTGTACAGCTGCTTTGCCATCACAAACAGCAGAAGCAAGTCCAACAGGCTGCTTATAGACAGTAAGCTGACTGTTTCACTTCCTGTCCACACACTTTCTGGGGATACCACAAGTGTAGGAAAAACAAAGTCACTGGAAGGACAGAACTTTGTTTCAAATAAATTTTCCACAAGTGTTAAGTATTTCTTGGGCAATGACTTTCATAGCTTATTTAAGAATTTTTCCAATAATCGTTATTGCATCTTTCCAAAGAAATCTGTCCAAATCAAGTATATGTTAAAATTTGGTAAAATTACATTGTGTGAAATTGTGAACAAAATTTTGTGATAATCCCCAAGAAGAACCAAATATGAGGATATATAACAAAGGTTCTTCCAATACCCAAAATAAGAAGAACTTGCTAGAAGTCTTTAAACAAAGCATCAAGACAGGTATCTTACCAAAGCAGAGATTTGTGTGAGACCAAAAACTGTTGACCTGTGTCACTTCTATGTGCAGACTACAAGATTTTGACAAGACCATTGGCCAACAGACTCTGGACTGTTCTTAATAAAGTGGTGCAACCAGATCAAAGCTACTGTGCGCCTGATAGGACCATTTTTAATAATATTTTTCTAATTTGGAACATTTTAGCTGCCTCAAAACCTGTTAATTGTAAGGCTAGTCTTCTTTCATTAGATCAACAGAATGACTGACCCAATCAAAAGCATTCTTATTTGTGGAATATGAGGGCTTTTGGTTTTGGGGAGAATTTTGTTAAATACATTCAACTGCTGTATAGTGACATTTCTATTGTCATAAAAGTCACTGGTGGCTTGTGTGTGTCTTTTGCTGTTCAAAGAGGAGTTCAACAGGGCTGTTCTCTATCTGGACAGTTAGGGGGCCCTGCAACTAGCACTAGCACTAACCCCTCTCTCTTTTTTTCTCACACCTAGGACATGAAGAGGAAGTAGATGATGTCTGGCTGCAAGCTGCAGTGTGTTGTCGAAGAACTCCAGGCCCTTGAGAGTCAGATTCAACAACTCTTTGCTAGATAGATGCATATCAGGGAACAGAAAACTCACCTTTAGATGTGCCCTGTATTAGCACTATAATAACAAACCATAGTCTAAATAAAAAACATGGACAAAGTGGTATAAATGCAAATAATTTAATTACCATTTCACCTGTAGATGTGCATTGTATTAGAACTATAACAGATTATAGACTAAATAAAAAATCCACACAAAGTGGCTTAAACACGAATAACTTAATTTCTGTTTCAAGCTGCCGTAAAACTCTGATTCAGCTCTGCTCTTCCAAGACCTTAAATATGGCTTTACTAAATATTAGAGTAACTTTTTACATTAACAATCTTATTAGTGATAGCAAAAATGATTTTATTTTATATTAAGTGAAATGTGGCTCAGCTCTGATTGTACAGTAGTGTTAATTGAAGCTCCTCCTCTGAATTACAGCTTTGCTCAATCGGTTCACCATGACAAAAAAGGCGACAGTTTAGAAAGTATTTACTTGAGCCGATTAAACTATAAAAATGCCAGTGCTTTCACGTCTTTTGAGTTTCTTGCTGTGGTTAGTCAAGGAGTGTTGCAGTCTCTTGTATTAACTGTTTATAGACCTCCAAAATATAATGTGTTATTTATTGTGGAATTCTCAGACTTGATATCTATAATAACAACTAAATATAACAGATTTCTAATTGTAGGCGATTTCAGTTTTCATGTGGATAACCAATGTGACCCAAAGCAAGCAAATTCATGAACACACTGCCCTCTTTTAAATCTCATTCAGCATGTCAGCCAGCCTTCACATAATTTAATATTGTTTTTTGTATCAGTAAGGTGCTGCTAGAGTATGTGAATTTCCCCATGGGATTAATAAAGTATCTATCTATCTATCTATCTATCACATGCTGGATTTAGTGATTTCAAAAGAATTAGATGTTGACGTGGGGCAAGTTGTGGATATCAAAATATCAGACCATTTTTACATATGATTTAATGTAGAAATTCTGATAACTACATGTATTGTTAAAAACATTATTTTGATTCATCTTCAGCTTCAATGTTTGCTGATATTTTGAGAAATCAGTCCGATTGTAGTGCTTACTTAATAATGCTAATAGTATAAACAGCAAGGTAGAATATTTTAATACTAAGGTTAAACCTGCAGCTGACATAGTGGCCCATGAAAAGACATTTAAGAAATCTGCCAACACTATTAAACCTTGGAAGACCCAAACAGTCTCTGATTTACAAAGAACATGCCGGATAGCTGAGTGTAAATAAAGGAAAAAATAAACCGATAGTCCACTATGAAATACTGAAGACAAAAATAACTGAATATAACAATGCAGTCTGCCTTGAGAAGGAGTCCTATTTCTCTAAAATTATTAATGATAATGCCGGTTATCCAAGAGTTTTATTTTCAACTACACTGCCCAACAAAGTTTTTGCTTCTTTAACACTAGCTAAGTTTCCATCCAGTTTTTTGCGACGTTTTGTTATCGACAAACAGAATATACGTAAAAAAAATGTGCGAAATTTGCTGTCTCCAGCCTGTTTCCATCCAACTGGCTTTTTATCGATAAAATGGTGTGCGTGATGACGTCATCCCCCCCCAAAACGAACTGTCACATAAGTTTTGTTGTATCGCGAAAAAAATCTGCCCTTGAGCCGTTTCCATACATAATTTTGTGTATGTCGCAAATTATCTACCTTTTGTTTTCCACGTTACACCCCCTCCACTAAACAAAGAAACAAAGAAATGGAGAGATTATTCAGACAGTTTTTTGAAATTTGCCAGCTTACTGTTATTTCAGTTTCACAAATAATTGGAATTGTACATAATATCCGAAGACGAGAGCAGAATGAAGCAGTTGCTTGTCTGATAGCCCTAGAGCTCGAAGAAAGTACCCCAGTGCGACGAAACTCACGGGTATGGGAGAGACGACGGAATAAGACCTTCTGGGAGGAGGTGGTGGAGAGACACTTCACAGAAAATCTCTGGCTGCAACATTTTAGAATGACACGGCCGACGTTTGAGATGTTGTGTGAATTCATCAGTCCTGATGTTGCGCCCATCACAGGTTGCCACCGACCACCGGTTCCAACCCAAAAGCGGATTGCCATCACCCTTTACAAGCTGGCAACCTGCGCCGAGTATAGAGTAGTTGGAGAAACTTTCGGGGTTAGTAAAACTACCGTCCATCGATGTGTATATGCTGTGTGCACTGCTATTAAAGAAAAATTAATGCGGCGTTATATCAGACTTCCGACTGTAGCGGAGGCCAATGAAATTGCATACCGCAATTCCTTGGTGCATCTTGTGCCACAGATTTACGGTGCGCTGGATGGCACACATGTGCCTATTCTTCCCCCGACGGAAGGCTACCGCGATTACATTAATCGCAAAGGGTGGCCATCTATTGTTCTACAGGCCCTTGTTGATGACAGGTGCATGATATGAGACATTTGCGTTGGCACTCCTGGAAGTGCCCATGATGCAGCTGTGTTTGCAGCATCGGATCTGTAAAGGTGAGCCTACCTTTCAACATCCCTTCTCAGTGCGATAACAACTGAATTAGTACTGTAACCTGCTTCCCTTAAGGTCTCGTTTTGATTGCACGTGATATGTGATACATTTATTTGCGTTAAAGCCCTTTTTTCCAACAAAAAGTGTTTCCAATGTAGTTTTTGCGACATCTGAAGTATCGATATGGAATTTATGCGCTAAAGTTAAACGGAAAAATATTATGTCGACATGTACATTTTATCGATAATTAGCATTTCCATCAGCTATATCGGAAAAAAAATTTGAAGCGCTAAATATTTTTTCGCAAAAACTCCTTGGATGGAAACCTGGCTACTGTTGGGTGTTTCTTATAGATTTTTGGGTGCTGATCACGAATATCACATGAAAATTTACCCATCACCGTTTCAGAGAAATCTTCAGTTGTGTCATGATTTTCTCTTATATTTGTATCCAAACATTTTCGCTCCCATAAGTGACTTATCAACAACGGTTTGTGCAGCCTGGGCATGTCCAGTAGTGGAATCAGGCCAGGTTGGAAGCTGTTCTGTGGAAGTTGACATCCTGGGCATGCCTGGCCAGATCTGAACAAGCTTGACGCTGTCTCAGCAAGCTATAAAGGTGGCTTGCATACACCAATCCTGCTCATTTGGTTAATATAGATAGTCAGTGTGTATGTATAGTAACAGTATAGTAAAGTATAGTATCTGTAGCAATATAACAGTAAGTAAGCTTGATGCTATAGACGTTTTGGTGTCGGGCGATTTGTCTTGTCAATGTCGATACATTCTGCTATATCTGTGGCGAATATACACTTGCGCCTCAGAGACGTTGGATGTCTGCTCTTGTTAGGAAAGCTTATCATCTGTAGTTCAGCTGCAAAATTGGTGGTGATCAAGACAAGGAACTGTCTATTCCAGTTCTTCTGTGGTGGTGATTTGTCCCACCACTACCTGATCAAGACACCATGCAGCCCCCTGAGATGATGGAATGAAGTTAGGTATCCCAGCTGTCCTTGGGACCAATTTCATTGAGTCCTCTCATATGAAGCCTGGAAACAAAGAGGAATGACTTAAGAATATTTATGTTACGTTGAATGCCCAGTGAGGACAGGGTAATCTTTTTGTCTTGTTAGAATCCGTGCAAATTTTGCTTTTTTCTCCAGCCTAACTGAAATTTGTTTTTTTTTCTGACCTCTCGGCCATCTGATTTTACCATTTTGTTTTTTTTTTATTTTTATTCTTGAACATTATTGCCTAATTTACATTTTTTCATGTCTTATAAAGGACTTTGAACTACATTGTTTGTATAAAAATGTGCAATATAAATAAATGCTGTTGTCATCTTTGCTGTTGACAAAGTTAAGAAGAGTGGTAAGTGGTCTCTCTATCCCAAAGTATACAGTGGAGATATTTAAAGTAAAAGCTTATGCAGATGATATTGTGGTGAACATCAGGAATTGGGAGGATGTTGATATGCTGACAGGCTGTCAAAGGACCAATAAAAAAAATATCATTTGGTAAAATAAAATGGGCCAAAAGCAGTGCCCTGTTAGTTGGAGACAAGGCCGGACTGAGTCTATCTTGGCTGGAAGAGGGTCTGCAGTGGAGCACTAGGAGATTTTTTTACCTGGCTTTTTGTGCATAAGAACTGGGATAGAGTATTACAAAGGTACAAGCTCAACTAATGAAATGAGTGTGAATCCTCTACCAGATGTCATATAGAGGCAAGATGCTGGTTGTAATTAATCTGGTGATCTCCAGTTTGTGGCAAAGGTGTATCTGTTTAGAACCCCCCATCACAGCTTTTCAAGCAGATGCAAGAAACCATTGTGAATTTCTATTGGGATGGCATGCAGTGGCTAAGTGCTTGACTTGCCACTGGATGTGGGTGGTCATGCACCATCAGGTAAAGGAGCCCTGGCAGTGTTCCTGACACACTTCTTTTGCAATATTTGTTAAATAAATGTACTCAGTGTGTCAGAGAGATGATGTGCAGCATATTCATAATGGCCATCAGTTATTTCTTCATTTTCTCCTCTATGGGGTACAGAGTGTGTTCTATGACCGAGCCTGACTTTGTAATAAGCTCTTTTGTTTGGTGGACTTCCCTTGAAATTATGTTTTTGTGCCAGCATACCATAGCATAGAAAACCCTACTGACAATCATAGGATTGTAAAACATGTAAAAGATGTCACTACTCATATTGAATGAATGCAGTCTCCTAAGAAAAAAAAATCTGCCCCTTCTTATATTATTTTCTTTGTGTTACTAGACCAGTCCAGCCAGTCATTGCTGTGGAATCCAAAGTACTTGTAGGAGTAGACCACCTCTACATTCACTGCCTGAATGACCAGTGACCAGACATGGGAGCTGTTTATCACAGTAAAATTCAATTACCAGTTCCTTCTTTTTGAAAAGATTGAACTGCAGACAAATCTCTTTCAACAAAGTAACAAAGGTCTTCACCTGGCTCCAATACACTGTCTCATCCTCTTTATCAATACACCCAATAAGTGCAGAATCATTTGAGAATTCTGCAAGTGACATGACCTGGTGAATAGTCAGATGTGTATAAAGTGAAGAGAAATGGGTACAGGACTGTTCCATATGGTGCTCCAGTGTTGCTCATGTCCACATCAGAGACACAGTGCTTGAGTCTCACAAACTACAGTCTGCCCGTCAGTTCATTATCCAGGGCACCATTGGCTCACGCACCTGCATATCCATGAAGTTACTCCTTAACATGGGTGACTGGATGGTATTGTAGGCACCAGGGAAATCACAAAATATAATCCTCACAGTGCTTCCAGCTACATCCAATTGGGAATAAGCCTTGTGGAGCAGATAGATATTTGCATCTTCAACTTCAATCATTGTGGGTGGGTCTAGGTGATCTACCACAAAAGGGCTCATATACCCCAGGAGCAGCTTCTCAAAGGTCTTCATGTTGTGTGACATAAGTGCCACTGCCCTGTAGTCATTAAGTGAAGTGGTGCCGGCCTTCTTTCGAACTGGAACAATGCAGGATGTTTTCCATAGCAGCAAGCTTTCTGGAGACTTAGTGACAGACTGAACAGGTGACAGGACACCACAAAGTCCTATGGCTTCTCCTGTGGGTAGCTTCCTCAATTGTCTCCAAACTTGCTCCTCAGCTACAGACAGCCTATACTGATGGTCATCACTGGCCAGTTGAAGTGGTAGTAGCTTTTTAATGTAGTAGAGATGGTTTACAAAATTACCACCAGCTAAAAAGAAAACACATCATGCTGAACACAAAAATCCTGATTTACAGTGAATTTGCAAGTAACTATTATATATTTACTAATCATCCAAATGACAAACAGGTTCCACCTGACTTAAGCCAAACAGTTGCTCAGGCTACCCATGGGCACTTTGTATGTGATAGGCAATCATCATTTCATGTGAAATACTCTGAAGGTTTGATTTCTGTTTTTAAGATTAATGTTTAAGTCTAGTGAATTAGTGTTCAGAATTGTTTTTTCTGTACCACATCCATCCATCCATTATCCAACCCGCTATATCCTAACTACAGGGTCACGAGGGTCTGCTGGAGCCAAACATGCCAACACAGGGTGCAAGGCAGGATGCAAACCCTGGGCAGGGCACACACACACACACACACACCAAGCACACACTAGAGACAATGTAGAATCGCCAATGCACCTAACCTGCATGTCTTTGGACTGTGGGAGGAAGCCAAAGTACCCGGAGGAAACCAACACAGACACGGGGAGAACATACACACTCCACACAGTGAGGACCCGGGAAGCGAACCCAGGTCTCCTAACTGCGAGGCAGCAGTGCTACCACTGCGCCACCGTGCCACCCCTGTACCACATTGATATCCTAAATGATTGTACTCACAACAATAGTGCAAACCATAGAATAAAGTCAGAATGATAGGCTGTGTCATATTGGCAAAGTGTGTTGTCACAGACAAGCTTGCCTTCTGACACAGGCTAAGTCCTTGTTGGTATCTAAGAAGGTGCATAGGGAAAATAAGTGGACCAAAATTGAGAATAGGTGCTCAACTCAGAATCAATGTCAATCCTTGGTTTTATACTAAAGTGTGAATAGCCAGGTGTTAATAAATTTATATATGTCAGCAAGTGTACACTGTAAGAACTTGTGCACCAAGACCGGAAGGTTCTATTTAGAGTTCATCCTAGTCAGAGAAACAAAGCTAGGTTTTTAAAGATATGGATAAAACAGCTGCTCTAAGTGACACAGTCCTGCTTTTACCCAAATCTGAATGTGTCTGTATGTGCAAAATTAATAAACAATGATTCATCCGACAGTTGCAACCAAAAAGTATGCTATGAATTCCAACAGCACACCAGTTGCTGTACTACATAAAATTGGTTTTAGCACAGGATGTCAGTGAATTTGTCAGTTCATGATGGTAAGAAAGAGAAATGCACCACAAAACATTGCAGCATTGATTTAAATGCAATTAACACAGAAACCTGTGGACACAAAAGCCAAGAGTAGCAGAGGTGAGACGTGGAAGGTTTTAAATTAAGCAGTGCTTTGACAACACCAGATATTGAGAGAAATATTTGATTACTTACAGTATATCAGCATCTGACTGCAAGACTCTTAGAGAAAAGCATGAAACACATCATTTCCGTCAGGAAACAAATAGCAATTGGGCTGCATTGACTATTGACAGTCTGTCAAAGTCTACCACCTTTCTTTCCATTGGCACATTGTGTCGGCACTGTAATTTTTTTTATTGAAGCACTCAAATGCAGGACACATTCAAATTGCATATGTCTATATCATATTTAGTACAATATATGATTCAAAAGGTTTTTCCTGTTATTTTAGTTTTGCACTTTTCTTAATAGATCTAATTTATGTCACATATAAATAAAAAAAAATCAGAATTGGGCTGCTGTGTGAACATAGTCTTATTGAGTGCACCTTGACCCTAAAGCTGAAGTAAAAAGAAAGAAAAGAACACTCAAGAATGAAAAGGAAAGGTTCTATGTGTTCTTCTGATATTTAATAAAGCCTGGGATCAAAGACACTAAAAGAGTGGAGTCTCTCGGTTCACTGAAAGCCCCCTTGTGGCCACATATCTCAGTGATATAGAAACATAAAGTCACCTTCACCATCGCATATCAGAAACTGTCATATCCAAAATGGCCCCAGAAAGAGTATAAGCCTTTGCCTATGACTAAAAACTTTGCTCATACTACCAAATTCTCATATTACCTTAAAAAGTGATTGTCCTTCTCAGACTTCATGTACACATTGCAAATTCACTTGAAATGGGATAACCTTTAGTCTTGTAGAATACTGGATGTGGATGAACTAATGCCTACACTCAAGACTAAAAAGAAAACAAAAAACAGAAATTAAGCCTGAAGCCATTAGACACAAGAAGATGTAAAAAGTAATTGTAGCAAAAGGGATAATACAACAGTTCAAGTGAAACTATAGGAATGCAGAAGACTGGATATTGATACTGCCTTTAGTCATTGAGTGAACAAACACTGAATAATTTTACCAGGTGAGAAAAAGGACAAGTTATTGCATGAACTATAGCTACTCTCTCAGGAGAAATGAGGAGGAGCATGGTAGAAATACCAATTTGTGTGCTGACTGAATAAACACATGCTGTGCCACACATTTCAGAAATAAAGTGAGGCAGATTTACAACCTACCATTTGTACCTGAGACACAGACACAATGTAAATTACAGAAATTGCACCATTCTTGTAAGTGTTGGCCAATTGCTGCCTTTAAAAGAAAATTGTACTTTGGCATTATGAACACCCAATATTTTCTTCTGTTTTTGATTGTTTTACAAAAAGGGAGAAATTATGCCCAAATAACAATATGGCACCATGCAATTGAAAGACATTGTTTATATGAAAATGTACTATCCAAGTTGAATACATGAGATGCAATAAGACATATATATAGCATATTCAATGAATAGTTCTATTTTTAATTCATTAGTAATCCTGGAAAACACTAATAATAGTTTGTCTGCAAAAACAACACAGAAACAATATGTCAATGTCTGAGGAGCCGTGCAAGTGTGATTTTTATTGTAATATGTACACATGAAAAAAAAACTGACTAGGCTTTACTTGGCACCTATAATAATATAATGATTGTTTTCTGGGTCTTGTTACTCATCCTGTTTAGACGTATGACTATACCCTCAAAGTTTAAGCTACAGAAACATACTGTATATCATCATCCATCCATCCATTTTCCAACCCGCTGAATCCGAACACAGGGTCACGGGGGTCTGCTGGAGCCAATCCCAGCCAACACAGGGCACAAGGCAGGGAACCAATCCTGGGCAGGGTGCCAACCCACCGCAGACTGTATATCATCAGTCTCTCTTTAAATCAGAAAAATATTTTTTGTCATTATCGGATAAGTTTAGAAATTATAGCAGAATCTCACCCAAGAAAGCCTAAACAGAGGTTTTAGTTCACTTCTTATATGTCAGGATTTTGTAGTGGTGAGCATGCTTTTTCAAAGTTTCTACTACTTTTTGGAGTAGTTTTTCTCATTTGGGATAGTTAACTATTTACTGTATTTTATAATAGCTATTGAGCTGCATTATGCATGAATAACATTCTTCAGTTTTATGTTGTAGCAATGCATTGCCTTGCCACAGCATCATCGCCATGCACCTGCAAAAGGCTGCTTACACATAATGTGACAAATACCACTTCATGAAAGCCAGTCTATAAATTCAGTTTACTATCTTTTTTTTATTAAAAAATAGAAAACTAAATAAATATGCATTTATATTCTTAAGGTTAGGACCAGGCATCCTGGACTTAGTAGGACTTTTAGAAGAAGTACCCAGGACTTTTATTTTAATTGGAGCACTAGCGTTGCTGGTTGTTCATTCTTGTCAGCATTGACTCTTCTGTGTGTTGTATCCTGAAGGTGTGCATTTTACATTGGGCTATATTGCTCCAGTTTCTAGTTGACACTCTCTCTAAAAGTTTCAGTTGCCAAACTCTGCCCTGTCAGCTGCTCAGATAGTCTTGTGTTGTCTTATTCTTCATTTTGTGTCCTCTGTCAGTGAAACTGACAGTCTCCTAGCCAGTCTTCATCTGCCTCTTCATCCATCATGTACAGCTTGCCAATTTCTTGGACATTAGCCAACTTGAGGGCCTTCTCAGTCCACCTACTACTGACAAGGAGTGACAACTAATTGTCCATACAGTACACAGTACCATTCAGATAGCTGAAGAGAAAACAGTAATGCATTCTTGCCCTGATTTCTCATTTGAGAAATCCCAATACATTTGAATCAATGATTTTGACCTGTGCTTACTTCCCTTAATATACATTTTTGTTTATTGGTTGAGATATCTGTGGAAAAAATATTGCAATTTTTTTCTTTCTGGTAACAGTCTCTCCTTTTTAGAGACTAGAATCATAGTCTAGCCATTAGGTACTTTACCTTAACTACTTATAAAAATAAAATCACAGTCAATCAGACATCTACAGAAAAATGCATCTCTTACTATTTTATTTGACCATATATTCTTCTTCTTTCTTGTGTCTACCTGGGTTTTCTCCAGATACTGCATTCTTTACACATCTAAGAGATCTAAGAGGTTAATAGGTATGAGTGAGTATACCCTTTGATGTAACAGTTGTTGTGAATCTGCCTTTCAAATAAATCAAAAAGAAGGGTGCAGGCCAGACTTGCTCTTCTTCTCAAGTCAGTAGGCCTCACCGTATTATGTAGCCTCACCCCAAACTGAATAGGCAAGCCTAAGGACTGCACAGGCCCAAAAATTGGGGCAAAGCATTTTGTATAGTTAAATATTCAAAAATCCTTCCAAAAAGGGTCACAAAAACAAACCTAAAGCAAACAAAATCCAACAAACTGAAATCAGAGACAGTACCTTATGTCAAGAACAGGGAGCAAAACACAAGAAATCCAAAGATCAAAGTGAAAAGCATAATCCACAAGGAAGGAGAAACCTCAGTGCTGATGCTGCTATTTCATTTGCAGTTCTTTCTTAAATACGTCTGAGGGCAAACTCCCTGCTGCAGCATCAAGTGGTCCCAGAACTCCACATAGATACATACATTAAAAAACTAGATGCAACAAAAAAGACCTTGTACATAACCAAAAAAGTTAAGAAAATATTCATCAACACACAACACATATAACAGAAAATTAAAGCAAAATAACTAAAAGATTAAACAAAAAGAAAACTCATTTAAGTCAGGCATTGAAACCGTGGCTTTAACATAACACCATTGACCTATCCATGTTTCATTTTACCTTGTGTCTGATTCAGTTGGGATAATCCATCCACCCACATTCCTAAAAATCTTAACTAAATAGACTTACAACATGGCTCTTCTGTTGCCTCTGAGTTTTAAGGAACAGGGTTCAATTCCCAGATCTGACTCATACTGTGTGCAGTCTGCACATGCTCATTGTACTCCATGATTCTTCCCACAAGTAAGTGTTATTTAATTCTTGACTGTTAAAATTGGTTAAGTATGAGTGAATTTGGTTGTGCATTCAGGTGTGCCTTGCAATTGGCAGGTTTGTCATCCCATGTTCTTGGACTGGGTATACGGTCTGATAGGCTCTGGCTCCCTGTTACACTATTATGAAATCACAAGTATGACAAAAGAATGAGTAATGATCAGCTAGTTTGCATTGATCTGAGTTACCATATTTATGCAAATAGATAACATGCTTTCAGATATTTACGAGTATAGAATAAATTAGTACATGTCCTATACAATAATGTTTTTTTTAATGCTATTGAAAGTTGTGTTGGATTTACATCACAACATAGCATGGAAGTCTATTTAGACACTGTGGTAGGAAGTAGTTAATCTTGCTTGTTCAAACTAAGGAAATACTTATAAAGATTACATCATAATGATGTAACATGAATATTATTACTTAAAAGTTGTTGAATTTATAACAACAAATATACTGTTCAAAAAAAAAATTAAGGGAACACTTAAATCAAGTGGAAAATCTTTACTGAGTAATACTGTGTAGTTAGTTGAGAACAAAATCATGTAACAATGATAAATGGAAACCAAAATCACCAACACAGGCTGATCCATCTTGTATGAATTTCATCACAGCAACTCATAACTTGACTCAGTAGTGTATATGGCCCCCATATGCATGTATGCACTCCTAGCAACATCTAGGCATGCTCCTAATGAAATGGAGGATGGAGTCCTGGGGGATCTCCTCCCTGACCTGGATCAGTGAATCAGTGGGCTCCTGGACAGTCTCTGGCACTACTTGATGGCATTGGATGAATGAATACATAACATCCCAGAGGTTCTCATTTGGAATGTGCAAATCGATCAATGACATCAATGCCTTTGTCATCCAGGAACTGCCTACACACTCTGGGTGCATGAGGCCGGGCATTGTCCTGCAACAGGAGAAACCCAGGGCCCACTTCACCAACATAAGGTCTGATAATGGCTCTGGGGATTTCATCTTGGTACCCAATAGCAGACAGGGTACTGTTGCCTACCACATGGACCCTCCAAGGATATGCCTCCCCAGGCCATCACTAACCCACCGCCAAACCAGCCATGCTGGATGATGTTGTAGGCTGCATAACGTTCACCACGGCATCTCCAGACTCTTTTACATGCACACCGGTAACAAGCTGAACGTCATTTTGTATGGCTTTTCCAGTGCTCCTCCTGTTCCTAATTGCACAAAGGAGCAGATACTGGTCCTATTGCTGGGTTGATGCCTTTCTATGTTCCTGTCCAGCTCTCCTCATGCAACAGTTCATCTGCTGGTATTTCCTCCATGCTCTTCAGACTGTGCTAGTAGACACAGTAAACCTTCTTGCAATGGCACATATGGAGAAGCTGGACTACCTGTTCAACCTGAATCGGCTGCAGGTACCACTTCATTCTACCAGTAGTGACAAAGACACTAGTAAAATGCAGAACTAGAGAAGAATCAGTCAGGAAGGATAAGGAGAGTGCAATTGTCTGTGGCCACCACCTGCAAAACCATTCTCTTTTTGCGGGTTGTCTTGCTGTTGCGACTCAAGTGCACCTCGAGTTTCATTTGCACCAAAGCAGGTGAAGTTGATTCACAATCACTTATTCTTCCTGACTGGACAGATTGATACTGCTGAAGCTTAACTGACTTGGTGTTAGACTGTGATGATTAAGTGTTCCCTTCCCTTCATGTTTAACATGAATTAGAATCCAGCTACTAGGCACTGTAGCTTGCGTTTAGACAAAGCTGGGGTTAGTAAAAATAGAAATATTGTACAGATGGAAGGAAATATCAGATGAACTAGAAAAATGTAAGACTGATAAACAACATTTTGTTAAAACTTTGAATTTAGCTTTTACATTCCTTGACTTTCAGTAAGTATGTGCACACTTTCATATTCAATGTAAGCCAGAAGCACAAATATGATCAAACTAAAGCAAAAACTAGGACACAGTACCTAGGGATAAGTCAGTGAATGAGTGAAGACTAAATTAACTAATATGAATGTTCATGTCATCACCTCACAGCTAGAGACTCCCCCCAGTAGGGGAAAAAGGGACAATCAATTAATCTTTGTTTTACACATTTCTTTTTACAGAGCTTCTTATGGTTCTTTACAACGTAAACAAAGACAGATTTCAAAGTAATACGATAATAAAGCATCACTCAGTACATACTAAATTAGTATGTACTGTTTTAGTATGTACAACTAAGACTTTAAGTACATAAACAATAACAAACTGCGCAAGAATAATGATGAGAAGTATGAAAGGACAACATAGTGTATGTAGAATCAATGCTTTTGGTAGAGAAGGGTTGCTTAGCAAGTAAATCTGCAGACATTGCCAAATAAAACACAGCAAAGACAAACTGAATTTTTAAGCACGATTTTAGTGTGACCACCAGTAGAATTTCACAAACAGACCTAAAGAAAGGGTCTTGGAGTATCCATGCATAAGGTAAAAAGGTGTGCTGGCCAAGAGTTTTACAAGTTTATGGAATACTATAAATAATGACATCAGATGATCAAAATGTCTAGTAGATTGACCTGAGCAAGTGCTGAAGATAGTCTAGACTATTGTAATCACTGTAACATCATTCTTGGTTGGTAGGGCAGCTACAGAGGTTGGAGCTAAAAGAGCCATATAGCATGCCAGTAGAATTGCTAATATCAATTAGATCAACTAACATGATGTAGAAGGGAGCATATTACAGTTAAAACTACAGTTTGTAATGCACACATAGAAATTCTTGCTCAGGCTATAAAGGTCCCCACACATGTTCATGGACATACATTGGACCTTGTTTTATTTCAGGGTTTTAATATTTACAGTCTTGAAATATATAATGTGCATTTCTCCGGCCACCTGCCTGTTTCTTTGGATATGTGTTTAATTTTTCACACAACTTCTAGAATTATTTCTCAAAGTTCTTGCATAATTACTGCCTCACAATTTTCCAGTCCATTTAGGGACGCTGCTCCCAAATTATAATTCTTTAAGCACTAAAATAGTAGATACAGTCACTCCTTTCAAAATTTTTCATTCCAAGCATAAATTAGAGCCCTGGTTAAATGACACCACCCATGCTCTGAAACAGGTCTGTAGGAGGGATGAGTGTAGGTGGAAGAAAGACAAACTCCGTGTCTTTTGAAATTAAAAAAAAAATTGTCTGTCCCGTTAGTAAAGTGCAGTTAAAGATTCAAAATCAAAATATTTCTCTGAGTTAATAGACCCCACATGCTATTTAATGTCATAAATGCAGATATATGCAGGTGGATAAGCCTATGGTGTCCTGGGTAATGGACTATCTGTCGGGTCAGGCAGACTGCAGTTTGTAAAACTCAAGGACTGTGATTCTGATGTGAATGTGAGCAAAACTGGAGCACCACAAGGAACAGTCCTGTCTTTTCTCTTAAACTCTGTATACTGCCAACTATAAATATAACACCAGGTCATGTCACTTGCAGAAACTCTCATAATAATTCTGTACTTATGGGGTGTATTGATTAAGGGGATGAGTATAGGAGTCAGGTGAAAACGTTTGTTTCTTGGTGCAAAGAGAATTCTCTGCATTCCAACATCAGCAAAACCAAGGATCTGGTTATTGACTTTCGGAGACTAAAGAGCCTCTATGTCCGATCACTATTCAAGAAGTGGATGTAGAGAAGGTGCACTCCTACTAGTACTTGGGGGTCCACATTAATGAGAGGTTGGACTAGTCTCGGAACACAGAGGAACTATATAAGAAAGGGCACAGCAGACTCTTTTTCCTTGGGAAAGTGCATTCCTTTAATGTGAGAAGTAACATCTTTCACATCTTCTGTATCTCTGTGATGGCCAGTCCATTTTTTTATGCTGTGGTGTGCTGGGCTGGTAACTTTAAGAGAGGCAGACCAACAAAAAGTTAATTAAGAGGGCAAGCTCAGTTATAGGATGCACTCTGGACCGCCTGAAGGTTGTAGCGAAGGAGAGAATTAAAACAAAACTGAGCACCATTATGAACAATGCTATACATTCTCACTCTGACACACTAACACTGAGTACCTTAAGCCAACAAATTATTTAGCAAAAAACATGTCAAGAAATGCTACTGGAGCTCCTTTATAAGAAATAGCAGTACATCTGCATAATGCCTCACTGTGACTGTGACAGCCAAGTCCTAACTTTTCTTTCTTTTGAATTTTGTTGCTTTAAAGTCATTACATTGTGTTCAGACCAATGTGTGTGTGTGTGTGTGTGTGTGTATTTATTTACTTACTTATCAATTTATGTATTTTGTTATTTAAAGAGATTTTGTAAAAAGACTAATTTACCCCTGGGGACAAATAAAGTTCTATCTATCTATCTATCTAAGACAGACTAGAAAGTAGCTGACTAGTGCAAATTAGCAGATGTTTTCATCTGATTTTGTCCAAAATAGGTTTTTTTTTTTTTTTTTTTTGCTTTTGAGCATTTTGCACATAAAAACCACTGCACAGGGCCACCAAGCCAATATATATTGAATATAAAACAAAGAAAATAACGACACAGCTGACAGCAATGTGGCCGAAAAACATTGTGTTTGTTAATTAGTACACTGTATTTACTAATGTCGCTAGTGTCGGAGCAGTAAGCTATATGTAGTATTATAACGTCCGCAATGGACGTGGCCATCTGCCATGCATAAGATACCATATTGACACTGGCGGGCGAAGGGGCCACCGATTCTTTCTCTGCCCAGGGCAGCCATGAGCCTAGAGCCACCCCTGCACTGATACAGAACAATGCAAGTAAACTTTGGCTCAATTAGTAATTTTTATTGACAGAATATAAAAAGCTGAACAGTGGAAATGTAGTCAGCTTTGCAGCAACTAGTGCCATCTATTGATGTCTTCATATTGCTTTCCACTAGTGATGAGTGAACCCCACTGAAATTGCTTTATCTTGAGTTTGGCAAAATTGCAGAAATGTTTGGAACTTGACTGAACTCAGTGAAATGCATTGTAGTGATTGGGGAATGAGAAACCAAGCTAGTTTTGAGTGTATTATAGTAGTGAAATTGCCCCTGACGGTTAGGGGAACATCTGCCAATTATGTTGGACCGAAGACTGTGGCCAAAAGTTTAACCTGAGCTGAGTGACAGCAGTGCTAAACCCTGTACCACCATGCCTTCCAAAATAAAATTTAAATTAAACATCAAAACAATAACATTTCTTGCAGACAGTGGCAAAGAGGAAGCATGAATTCACAAAGGTCTGCCCCTCACAGATTCAATAGCAGGTAATCACCTCTGAAATGAAAAGTAGTTTGCTTTTTTTTTCTAACACTTTTTCTCTTTCATTGCCCTTGCTACCAAATAAGTGCAATACTAAACAATGTGGATTCTTCACTCCTACCTGTTTGCATCAACTGGATAGCGGTCTGGGTAATACTACTAAAGAAGCTGGCTCATGTATTACACAAATTACTTTTAAGACATGAATACAGCGACAT
The DNA here is from genome assembly GCF_900747795.2 of Erpetoichthys calabaricus. Lineage (NCBI taxonomy): Eukaryota > Metazoa > Chordata > Cladistia > Polypteriformes > Polypteridae > Erpetoichthys > Erpetoichthys calabaricus. Next base: position 256,508,833 of record NC_041394.2, on the reverse strand, counting down.
ACTGTATTTCCTGTTTCCTTTTGTGTGCATAGTTTGCATTTAAATGTATTTGGAACTTTTCTACTCATTTTTAGCACATCACTAGAATCAGCATTATGTATTTAGGGAGCTGTCCCATTCAACATTGGTTGCTACAGCTCTGTGATGCCATGCTGGCCTTGTAAAGCATCATGAGGCACTGGGAATAAAAAACAGTTTGTCTAAACAAGGTGCATGGTGAGTTTCCAGGAAAATATTCAGTGAACACGGTCACTGGCGAAAACAGCATATTTGCTTCAAATTTTACACTACTATCTGCTTGATCTTATCTAAAGTATGTTGAAGGTAGTACATCAGCAACAAATATGAAATCTTAATGTCCGCTTGAATATCTGTGAAATTTCCATGACTAACAAAATGTGCCTTGAATGGTCTCCTACAATCTGCTCTTATTATTTGCTTGTAATATTGAGTAATTCTCATACTTTCAAAAGCATTAGGAACTTGGAAGTTCAAATTAACGGAATACAGATAAATGAAATGAATTAATGTTGGGAACTGGATGTGAACTTGTGCAATACAAATGTCTAGACAACATGCTGTGTGCAGGTTTTCAATATCTTTATTAGAGGGGGAGGTTTGAAACGTTTAAGGTAAAATGTCTTTTAAAATAGAAATAAGATCAGCGGTCAATTGGAAACATATGTGAGGTATGGTATAGGACATTTTAAAGGATTAAGACCGAAGTAAGACCAAAGTATACAAATATTCCATGTGATTAAATCAGCTAAATTTACATGAAGCCTAATATGCTGGTAATAATTAATCTCATAGCTTATTTGAAATAAAGCACCATATAAATATCATAAATGTTACAGAGAAATCTGATTGAAGTATATTTGAATGAAAATTAATTCATAATATAACACGTTTTTTGATGATCAAATCTATAGTTATGTAAAAGAGTAATGCAACATTAAATGTTTAACGTGCCAGAACATCGATATTTTTTCTGCTGGTCTGTTATTTTATCTACTTTACACAACTGACAGAAGAAGAAAGTATTCTAGGTATATACCCGTTTTCCTGCATGCCTGAAGAAATTCACCTTTACCAACAAAAGCAGTACTCTGCTTTACAAAAGTCTGTGTGACTTTGCCATAGTAACACTTGAGAAAACTAACTCAAAAACACTGGTTAAACAGATTGCATCTGTTTATACTTCATTATGATATTTTTTGATGCGATAACCCTATTTCATCAAAATAGATGTGAATAAATTAGGAGATTCTAAATGCTAGAAAATCTAAATGCACAAAAATATTCTTGGAAAAATCTTCCTAGCCTAGAAGTCATGTAACCATGGTTGTTTATTTCTGTAATTTTCATCTATTTGTTTATCTTCACTCACGTCAATTAAAACAGAACATAATAGCTGACAATACAAGCTTCCTCCTTCTGGCAGAATACTGTATTACAAAATGAGTGGCAACACTGTTTTACAGAATCATTCTGTATTTGAAACAGACATGTTGTGTTCCGTAATGGAATGCCATTTCTGCTGTATTTTATACAGTGCCAAAATTCCAAGAGGGATGTCAACAGTACAAATCCCCATTCCAAGCACCCACCCTCACAAATTCAACCCCCCTGTTGTTGCCTTATGTCATCCCTTATTTTTGTTTGCATAAGTTACCAACCCTAATGTGACCTCCCCCGAACATTATACATAATAGAAATTTGACCTACCACACTACAGAGCAAGACCAGTTCTGTGACATCACAGAATAAAAGTTTTCTTGGATTCCAACAAAATAACAGAATACTAAATTTTAATAGTATCATAAAGTGCATAAAAACTGCCCTTCAAACTGTTGAGGATCTCCATATCTAGAATACTAATTAATATAATATTAATATAAAATATTTTAATATAATGTAACCAGTGTTTCTGTTTACTGGATTTTAAAAATGTGAATATGCCTTTTAATTTTAATTTAGCTGTTTTCACCATTTTGATTACGACAATCACACAACATTTCCTGTTCCAGAGCTGCATTCAACATATGGCACAAGCAAGTATACATAACTTAGGCTGAATTATAACTTTTCTTCTTCCATTTTTTTAACGTCAATTGTAAAAAAAAAAAAAAAAAAGATACAGATATTGAACATATTCTGTCATCTGTCTCTCTTCCTCCCTTTTTGAATGAAACCACTAAGCAATTTGCAGCATTCTTTGAAGGTTCCATCCACAGTATATCCTTTTTTATTTTAAGCAAACTGAGACTAAGGAGTCATGTGATAGAACTATTTAAAATTATAAGGAGTAAATATGATGGTTACCAGCTGTTAGTTAGAAATAAATTCTTTCCTAAAGAATAAGGACCACTGATAAAATGGGTTGAATGACTCATAAATGTTCAGATATATTTTTACACAGAGGAGTGTAGCTACACAGAAGAAACTACTAAGCAGAACCGTAGGGAATTTCATATCTCAACTTCATGATATCAGAGAAACGTTAGGTGAATACATGTTTGGATTAAAGTCTAAATTTCTTATGTTCGTACGTCTTGTTTGCAATCCCACATGATCAAAAATGTCTTGATTTTGCCTTTCTTTAATTGTGTATTATTCTGCAATTACAGTGTGATTCTTTTGTAGAGGACATTAACTTTCATTTCTCTTTTATTCCAACATTATCGGTTGTACTGAAGTATGTAAATATTCAGTGCTAAAAAAATTAATGACTAACACAATAAATCAAATCAGGATTTTTACCCTCTGCATAATATTTATCATTAACGTTTCAGAGGCTCAGAGGGATGGCATATGGTGTGTAATTGCTGCAGGAAAAAACATTATTATATTCTGACATTTCACTAACATAAGTTCCATATTAATGCCATTATCTGTCATTAAATAATTGGAAAAATAACTTTGCTGTTTTAAGAAAATGAATAATCATAAAATATTTAAATGTGCTTCAGTGTCTTGCTGATAAGGGGTTGAGAGGAAACCACCAAAATGGCACAAGTCAGGGGAAATATCAGAAAGTTGATGTATGCTGGTGGAAGAGCGCCACACAAATGATGAGATGCACAAAGAGACAGGAGTTAAAGCTTTCATGCATAGGACTTAAAAAATACTCCTTGACAACGGGGATGGGCTGAGGGAGTTCTACTAAATCTTATAGAGATTTTCCTTTATTACATCTTGTTAAGATCATAACCACTTATTTGGCTGTCAAGCCACACTAGTCAGATTGTAATTAACCTTCAGCCAGTCAGCTTTAAAGTTAGCCTCTGACTTCATAAAGTAAGAGCTTAATACTCGACAGCAGAAATCCAATGACATCACATTCATTGAACCCTAACCAGCAATGTATTGAGATGCCATATTGCCTGAATTTTAAGTTGGACAATTTCCGAATTATCTTCCAGTCTTCATGAGATTAGGGTGGTGTGGTGGCTTTGAGGCCAGGGCTCTGCACTGGCAATCAGAAGGTTGCCAGTTTGAATCCCGTAAATATCAAAAGAGACTCTGCTCTGTTGGGCCCTTGAGCAAGGCCCTTAAACTGCAATTGCTCCGTCTTGGGTATGACATTAATCTGCATCCAGCCCTGCATGTAGGCCTTCCAACGTACAGGGAAAAACCTGGGGTTTGGTGGAAGAATTGGTAATCCAGCCACCGTAAAAAACTCACACTGGTTCCACTCCATCTGAACTGGTGTTGTGCTGAGGTGCATGGCTGCATTCAGGTCCTAATCTGGATCTTGAGTTGGTGTGGTGGGTGCGGCAATGCGCTGTATCAGCACGTGCTCCTAACCTCTCCTCTTCATGAGATTCTGTACAGCTGCTTATGCATACAAAAAGATACACCCATGACACATCTGCTTAATGTGTGATGTTATAATAGCTATTTTTTCCTATTGTTGCTCTAGGGTATGTTTTCAAAAGTCCACATTAAATTTTAAGTGCTTAATGGTTCTGTATTAAGGTTAAATACAATCATTAATCCCAATTTGTTATGAAATTTTACTTTATTGTGGAGTTATCACCACTGATTAGCAGAATAATGCTTGTGAACACAGAGAAAAGACAAGAGAAACACATAAAGGTTTGGGACCCAGTCCCGTATACTGGGGGAGAACAATCTTGTAGAGAAAAAGAGACTTCAATGAGACATTGTTTGAATAATACAGGGGATTTTTATATGCGACGGACAGGAAATGACAATGATAATTGATAGTGACGTTGAAATGGTGAGCCGGAGGTGATAAGATGGGTTGAAGGCAGAAGTGAGGTCATCTAGTGGAGTTGTATCTTTGGCATCCGGAAGAGGATTGTTTCTTGAATGGATTTTGAACGGAGTTTCAGAAGGTAAGTCTTCTAATTGTCTGTTTTCCTGAAGCATAAGAGAGAGAGAGGTATTTTTTCTAAACATCAAATCCCCCTGGTTGTTGTATTCATGCTGTGTCGGGCCTGTTGACTGCCCCCATTCACGTGTGTGTGACATGCTTCAAATACGACAAAGGAACAGTGCCAGGCAGGTTGTGGTGGTGTAATGGTGAGACTCAAACCAAAATAAATAATTTCAGAGACAATGTTGCTCCATGTCATGACAAAACTAGTGAGAAAAATGCTTGATTAAAGAAAATAATTAGTATAATGGACCAAACCTGAATGCCCTGCTTGATAGGGTAGAGATGAAACCATTCAACTATTAATGCAAATTGAATAGTGAATTGTCACTGTCAACAGATTACACTGTGGAATTTCATGTCACTCGCTTTAACCCTGAAGCCACCCCTGTTGCCCTTCAGGAGTGTGGGCAATGATATAATTATGTCACAAACCAAACAGGTTTCTTTTTACCTGACTAATGGTGACAAGAACCTGTATGACATATTTCAAGCCTGTGACTTGTCCATAAAGAACAAACCAAAATAAATGTTGGTTTAAGAATATAGAAATAGCATTATAAGATTTATTATTATTTTAAAAATCTGAAACCTGATTTTGGAAAATAATAATATAAATTATCTGTTTAACAACTACTAAAACTGCTTCTGGAAATCAGCGTGAAATAATGTTCACATTTGTTTAAAGAGAAATACATTGCCTTGAATTAAACAAATATAATTCACAGTACAAGGGGAATGAACAGAGCTGCAAGTTTATCAGTTTGCTTGGACTGAAGATGTTCATGTTTAAAAAAGGTTTATACAAGACTTTCTGCAAAATAACAAATGAATATAGTAATAACCTTTAAGTATTACTCAGAAATTAGCTAACTTCATAAATGAGAAATCACCAGCATCTAGCACAAAAGGTATAACACCAACTAACCTCTTAGGTTTTTTTTTTTTTGTTAATTGGGAATGTTAGGAAATATACTGCTCAAAAAAATTAAAGGAACACTTTTTAATCAGAGTATAGCATCAAGTCAATGAAACTTCTGGGCTATTGATCTGGTCAGTTAAGTAGCAGAGGGGGTTGTTAATTAGTTTCAGCTGCTTTAGCGTTAATGAAATTAACAACAGGTGCACTAGAGGGGCAACATTGAGACAACCCCCAAAACAGGAATGGTTTAACAGGTGGTGGTCACTGATATTTTTCCCTTCTTATCTTTTCTGACTGTTTTTCCCCCAGTGCAGTCTCAAGGGCATGGAGGAAATTCCAGGAGACAGGCATTTACTCTAGGAGAGCTGGACAGGGCCATAGAAGGTCCTTAATCCATCAGCAGGACCGGTATCTGCTCCTTTGGGCGAGGAGGAAGAGGAGGAGCACTGCCAGAGGTCTACAAAATGACCTCCAGCAGACCACTAGTGTGAATGTCTCTGACCAAACAATCAGAACCAGACTTCATGAGGGTGGCCTGAGGGCCCGACGTTCTCTAGTGGGCCCTGTGCTCACTGCCTGGAACCGTGGATACCAGAATTGGCAGGTCCACCACTGGCGCCCTGTGCTTTTCACAGATGAGAGCAGGTTCACCCTGAGCACATGTGACAGACGTGAAAGGGTTTGGAGACGCCGTGGAGAACATTATGCTGCCTGTAACATCGTTCAGCATGACCGGTTTGGTGGTGGGTCAGTGATGGTTTTGGAAGGCATATCCATGGAGGGATGGACAGACATCTACAGGCTAGACAACGGCACCTTGACTGCCATTACGTATTGGGATGAAATTCTTGGAAACATTGTCAGAACCTATGCTGGTGTCCTGGGTTCATCCTGGTGCACGACAATGCCCGACTTCATGTGGCGAGAGTATGCAGGCAGTTCCTGGAGGATGAAGGAATTAATACCACTGACTGGCCCCCACGCTCACATCACCTAAATCCAATAGAACACCTCTAGGACATTATGTTTCAGTCCATCCAACGCCGCCTAGTTGCACCTCAGACTTTCCAGGAGCTCGGTGATGCCCTGGTCCAGATCTGGGAGGAGATCCCCCAGGACACCATCCGTCATCTCGTATACATGCCTGATAACGTCGGGCATGATCCTAATAAGCATGTGGGGGTCATACAAACTACCAAGTATGATTTTAAGTTACTGCCATGAAATTTCAGCAAAATGGACTAGCCTGCCACATTATTTTTTCACTTTGATTTTTGGGGTGTCTTTGAATTCAGCCCTCTGTAGGTTGATAATTTTCATTTCCATCAAACAATGTGGCATCCTTTCATTCCTAACACATTACCCAGTCCATATCAGTATAGATATCCAGCATGATTATTTTTCCCCTCAAGATCTGATGTGTTTTCAAAATGTTATTTGTTTTTTCATCTTGAGATCACCTCTTCCTTTACTTCCTCCATCTCCTGGAACAGCTGCTCACCTCCTACCTACAGTATACAAGCTACTGTTTTCCCTTAATGAACCATGACCTAAGATTTAGAGGTGCTAATTTTCATCCCAGCAGCATCACACTCATCTACAAATTGTTACAGAGTGCACTTGAGATTGACATTTTTGATGCTATGAGGACAGCATCATCTGAGAGCATCAGAGATACAACCCTAGGATCTCAAGCCTCCAAACCTTTTTCTCTAAAACTTTGCTGCAGGTTGATATCCTCTCAATAAAATTATGAGCAGAACATAAGACAAAGGCTTGGGTCTACCACCCACGCAGAATGGTTTTGACATAATACCAAATATGAAATCTTGCTTCTCCAATACAGGACTGAGTGCCATGTAGCAGTAGCTCCGGTACTCCCTTATCTTGTAACCCATTCCACAAGATAACAGTGTACATGGTCATAAGCTTTTTCCAAGTGCAGAAAGCTCATGTGGATAAGACTGATAGACTTTCATGATCCCTCAAGTATCTGAAGACCCTAGTTTTTGAGAATCAAGGACTATGTTTCTGAGCAACACTCCTGTTCAACACTCCACAAACAGTTCTGTTTCATTTTCTCTTCACTCTGTACACATCAGACCAAATATAACCCCGATTTAATTTCCCTTAGTCGAAATTACCAGATAATTCTGCATTTATTGGATGTATTTATAAGGGGGATTAGAGAGAGTTTAGGAGTCAGATGGAGAATTTAGTTTCTTGGTGCAGAAAGAATTGTCTGCAGAACCAAGAAACTGGTTATTGACTGTCACCGCACCAGAGAGCCTCAATGTTTGGCCACTATCCACTATTCAAAGACTGGATGTAGCAGTGGTACACTCCTGTACCACTGTCCATTATCATCACAACAGGAGACTCCCACAAAATCAATGCATTTTTTAAAAGCTTAGGCTCAGTTATGGAACACACTCTGAACCCCCTGGAGGCACTAGCAAAAGACAGAATTAAAACATTAGTGAATCCCATTACAAACAATGTTACACATTCTTTCTCTAAAACACTAACATTGAGGACTTTCGGCCAACGTATTATTCAACAGAACTGTGTCAAGAAACGCTATTGAGACTCCTTCATACCAATGGAAGTACAACCAGAAAATGCCTAACTGTGACTGTGACTGCCCAGTCAGACATTTTTCTTTTTAATTGTCTTGCTTTTTAGTCATTCTGGTGTGTGTTCAGACCATAGTGTGTGTGTATTTATTTATTTATCTATTTAACGAGCTCCTGTAAAAAGACAAAATTTCCACTCGGAACAAATAAAATTTTATCTGTTTATCTGTCATTCTATCTATCTGTGCAAAGAATAAGAGTTTGTCCACTGTTCCACGGCAAGGGCGGAATGTACATATCTCTTCCTAACATGGAAGTTACATTGTATTTGCATTTTTAGAGACCTCCATATTGACAACAGGTTTATAGCCTTTGAACAGTTATGCCTCAAATGTAACTTTTAATAGTACAAACCATTACAATATGCAAGTTACAAAGTTTTTAAAACAGTGTTCTTACACTGTTTAATTTAAGTCTGAATTATTATTTTTATTATTTTATTTTTGTTTTATTATTTTTATTATTTCACATAGTATTCTATAGTTAAAGTTGTTGCCAACTAAAGTTGTTTTGTTTGTCTTTCATCACTTGTTAAAAGAATCTTGATCAGGGATTTGGAAAGTTGGACAACAATAGAAACATCTGAAATGACTGATAAAATTCCGTTGTATAACTGTAGCAATGATTTTTCTTTAATTATAAACTACGTAGATAATACAAGACTACAAACTGAATATGTAAATAAAATGCATTATCATATTATTATTGTGACCTTTCAAATATAACACTGTATCTTATCATGTCATCCCCTCTGCCTACCAACTTAGTAAATTTAAAATAAAGACAGAATAAGGGATCTTAGGCCTGACTTCTGAATAAAATGCACTAACTTGTTCTTTAAACCTAATTCCAACTGATTTGTTGAAAAACTCACAATGCAGTTATCTCAGTCAATATTGCACATAATAAATCATTATTAAAATACATTGTCTGATACTTTTAAAGTATCCATTGTTAGACCTCTATTAAAGAATAAAATATTCAGATCCAAATGTTTCAAAGAATTATAGGCCAATTTCAAGTTTATTTTTTATTTCTACAATTTTAGGGAAAAACATCTTTATAAAACTTCAGTCTTACTTTTGAAAATAAAGTCTTTATGAGGAATATGAGTCTAGCTTTCAGATCAGAGAAAATTCTTTAACGCATGTTGTAAGTAATATTCTAATTTTCTTTCATGCAGCATATGTCACCATTTTTATACTTTTCGACTTAGGTGCTGTTTTGACACTATTGATCATCTTACCACGTAGCTGGCTTATCAGACACTGTTGTTAGCTGATTTACTTCATATATGCAAAATCCTTTTTAAGATGTCTGGATGTTTGAAAACAGTATTCCCTTGTTGTGCTTACAATTAGAGGAATCCCTCTGGGTTTGGAGCAGGGGTCAGTTCCCTTTTATCTAAATATGCTGCCGTTATGAGTTCTGATTTAGGAACACAATATTAATTTTCATTTGTATGGTGATGACATTCATCTGTGTTTATCATTTATGACAAGTAATACCTCTTCAATTACTTTATTAATTAACTGCTTGATGTGAAACGGTGCAATAATTAAAATTGTTTATGCTTAAATTCAGAAAAAGTAATTCTTTCAGTTTGCAGTAACACATTGAATAGTAAATCATTGTCCCTGATTCCATTGTTAGAGCTCTATTAAAGATAAAAATTCAGATCCAAAAGTTTGAAGAATTATAGGCAAATCTGCAGTTTTACTTTTTTTTTTTTTTATTAAGTTAACTGTATACAGATGCCTTTAAAAGATTTAATTTTAGCTTAGTTGAATCGATAAAACAAATTTTGATTTAACCTTTGGTTGTGATTATTCTGCACTTTCTGAAATGTGCATTCAACCATTACTGAATTAAAGTGGTTTCTTAAGCTATTTTTTTAATATACATTTTGTTATTGATGCCGGGATCTTTTAGCAACAAGCAATATGGTGCTGAGAAACATGGTTTGATGACGTCAGTAAAGTTCCTCTATATAAACTATTGAAAGTGTCTGAGTGTGACGGTGTGGGTCAGCGCCTTGCTCCTTCCTCATTTTTGGGAGCCTCTTGGACCAGACACTGTCGATAATGTAACCAGATGAGTGTGGCAGATGAGAACAAAACACACCTGAAGCAAGAGGAAGGTGCAAAGTATTTAGTGCCTTTATAAAACAAAAAAAAAAAAAATCCAAATGGTGTCCAAAGCATAGTGTGCCTCAGACTATCAATAAATAATCTATAAAATGAAGTGTTCTATGGAAGTTAAAATAGAAAAATCAGTTAAAAACGAGGTTAAAACAATGCAGGGTAGGAAACTAATTTAAAATCTGCAAGCCCTGGTACTTTCCTTTAAAACAGACACCTCTCCGGCTTATCCTATTTGGATCTTGCAGTTTGGAGAGATGCCAATCAGCAGGTGCAGACACCCATCTCATCCAGCCCGTGTCCCCGCCACTAATTCCACTGCGTCTGTGGGCAACCCTGAGCCCTGCTCCACCTGAACTGCTGCCAATCCAGGCTCCACCTGGTGCGGGCACTCTGCTCTTCCACCGCTGCCAATGGCTCCACCTGCCGAAAGTACCTCCTGAGCATGATGGTCACTCCTGTTCCCAAGTTGTTCAACAGGAGCAACCCACAGCCCCCTCCTGAGTGATGGCCACACGCTCCTTTTTGGGGCTTCACTCCTGCCCATCTGCTTCTGTTGGCTATACCGGCTTGTTTTTCTCTCTATCCCTCTCCTCCCTGCTTCTTAATCTCCACTGTCTTTTCTTCTGTTCTTTTCCTTTCTATCACTCCCTTCTCTTGTGCCGGCTCGCTCTTATAAGGTTCTGTAGGCGCAGTGTCTCAATCGCGCACCACAGGAAACTGATGAAGCAATTGAGAAAGACCGCTCCTTCATGTGCGGGTGCATCTCACCTCAATTACTCCACCAAATGACCACATTTTTTGAGCCCCGGACCCGCGAGAGACTATGCTCACACAGATTTTCTTTTTATACATGTTTGTTTCCTTTTACACAATTTTAAAACAAAGGTTAAAAATTTTCTGGAGCAGCACCCCCACTAATTTTAGCTATGAGCCACTACTGAGCGTAACCTAATTTTCATAAAACAGTTCACACAAGTACCTGCCAAATCAGAGCAAGCTTAGCCCCTAGTTCAGGCTCAGAGCTTATCACTCTCTTACAATTATCAGTTGACCACATTAGAAGGAAATAAAAAAAAAAACATGTAAATTCACTTGTGATTGGGTCAATCAAACCACATATAGGCTTGGCAAGACGATGAATAGCAGTACCCTACACAGTCGATGATCAAATCCCTTAATTTTACACTGCCAAAGTGATGTACACAGGTGAGAGACCCTCTCTATTAGAGTGCTTTTCAGGTATGATGTGGAAGCTGGAGGTTAACTTGTGCGATACGACATTCCAAACAAACATTATTCACGGACCTGAAGACAGTACATAAACTAGAGATTATGTTCATATAGTATGATGCTGGATAGTAAATATGCAACAACATACAGCGAGATAAAACTCACCTGATATGTCTACTATCAAAATGAAATGAAACCACATCTCCGTATGACCTCAGCAGAACTTATCAACATTGTGGGGATGCCTATATGAAATATATCCTTTATATAGCATTTAATGTAGGACATTTATTTACGCACTCTTCTAAGTAATTAGATAATAGGCATTATCCTCACAGTTCTGTGTATGGCAAATAAACCACATAATAAATATAAATGTTGTCGTGCACAAACACAGCTGTTGCCGACCCTCAATGATGATTTTTCCCCAAGGAAAAAACTGTTTCTGCCCTATAAAAGAAGTCCATAACACACCCACAGGATGTTTATTGTTATATTGTAGTTCACTTGAAAATCTGCATAATGAAACGCAACTGAACTAACTAGAGATTGAAAGAAAGTAACTAATGAATGCTTTGATTCGGCACAAAGCAAATATACTATGAATGTCAAAAAACTAAATTGGAGGGTACTTGCTGTAGGTCAACATCACACATCTTGTATTTCTAACTAATGTGAGTTTTATTCCTATATGTACCACTTTACACTTACCTAAAGTACATTTTCAAGGTGTCTGTCCATTTCTGGAGATTATGTAAGTCTTGATGACTCATTTTTTTTTCTTGCATTCTCATTATTTGCAAATCTCTTAATATTATATCAGCATTAACATATCTCCCTAATTTTGGTTTAATTTGTAATTTTCACAAGTTTACTAACTATAATAGAATTAATGTTGTTGGTATAAATTAGAAAGAGTAATGATCCAGAGACAGATGCCTGAGGGTTTTCACTGTTGACCGAACACCTATGCAACATTCTCCACCTAACCATACTTTTTGACTTAGGCTGATTATCCAGCTGGTTTTGTTAATTAAATTTTTTGCCAATGCCTTCCAGTTTCAAATTTATCATTAATCCACTGGAGTATGGTTAATAAAGGACTATAGATTGTGTATTTCTTTTTTTTCCCCCCAATACTACTGGTATAATCCTACCAGGCCCAGAGGTTTTGTTAGTTGTTTTTTTTTATATGTAAACACTTGGGAATTCTAGTTCTTGCTTGTTATCAATTATGTTTTTTTGTTCATCTGTTACATTAAATTTTAAAAAATGTTGAATGTTCAAATTAAATTCAAAATCGTTTGCTGTTTTTCTCAGCTTCCACACTTTTTCCAGGCTCTTATCTTCAGATGATTTTTAATCTGTATTTTCAAATTCTTATATTTCAGTATCCACAATTTGTTTACCCTTTTCAATTTTCTTGTGTCTATTTCTTTTACACACTTATTTTGAGCTTGGATCAAAATAATTCTTAAAGGACAACATTTGTTTTTTTTTCCAATTTGCATGTTCTAAGAACATCCTCAACCTCATTAAATCCACTTATAAATATGTCTTTCCTTAGATGTATAGCTGCAAATTTTTAAAGTTGTATTTCAAACTTAACACTGTTGTGATTTCTGTTGTTCAAAGCATAAAACAGTTCTGTTTCTCATTCTCAATTAACGGATCCAGCTTGCATGCAAGTTTTCTTTGGCCAGCATCAATATAGCTAGGAGGAAAGCACCTGATGCTCATTCACATGGAGTTTGAAAGTAGTTGAATATTTTCCTGCTCCAATCATAGCTTGTTTTCAAACCCTCTGTGTTCCTCTGCTGAGACTCAGACTGTCGTGGATAAGATTAATTGTAAGCATTCATTATGCTTCTGAACATAGTGGTGCCTCACATTGTACTTTTATGATTATGACTGTTTAATTGGTTAAGCACTTTGTAATGATGGCATTATACATGCTACTTTTGTCATTTTTCAGTATCAAATTTCCTTTTATGACATGTAGACAGACAACTTAATAGGTAACTTGCCGGGTGAATTTTGAATGTTACTTTCTGTCTAATCAGTAAAAAAGTTACATGACTGTACACAGCCAATGTTGATTGTCATGAGAAAGAAAATATGAATTTAAATTAAAACTTGCTGTTGCATTCTGAAGTTTAAATTCTTGTTCGATGTCTTTTTTGTACATTTTTGATCATTTTATTTATGTTAATATTACTGCTGTTAATTATATGCATTACTGTATATATTTGATTTTGTCTCTAAGCTTTTGTTGTGTGCCTTGTGCTTTGTTGGTTGTTTCCCAAGTGGTGGGACCACCCTACCAGGGACTGCCCTCAGCCCTATAAAGGTGAAAGGTTTCCCACATTTCCTGTCGTCTCATTCAAAGTGCTTGGAAATCGGTTTGTGCTTATTGCGATTGCTTGATTTTTGACATTCTGCTTTTTTTTTTTTTTACTGGTATTATTAGTATCCATTGTATTAGGACTTGGACTAGCTATTGGATTGCCGTGTTACATAAAACTCCTTTTACCTTTTGTGCTCCACTGAGCTTTCCTTTGCTACAGAGCATTTTTGTACTAAAAAATGTTTATTTGTAAAGATTGTATGTGGCTCTCTTTGTTACTAGCCAGAGTTTTTTGATGGTGTTTCACTCTTTCACTCTCACAGCTATTTTTGGAACTGTTCAGGACTTGCATGGTTTGGGACTCTTAAATACATAACACTTGCTTGTTTGTAATGATACTAACACCAGAATGAATTCAGTGCAACATATACTCGATAACTCCTTATTTTGCATAGATATACTGCACATTTTGACAGGTTTGAATAGAGTTAAATGTGTATGGGGTAAATGAGTGAGTTACTGGATGAGTGTGTTCATTGTGTGAATGAGAGGATGTTTCTTTTAAAATGTGTGGGACTGGTGGGAATGGAGGAGTATTTACAATGAGATCTGCCCCTAAGAGTATTGGTACTGCAAGAATTTGTCCTCAGGTGAAATTTACTTGAGTTTTCTCCAGGAACTCTGTGCCGTTTCCACAGTCTGCTGTTACTGGCTGAATGGGAACTATAACTTGTCTCGTATGTGGCTATGATCGAAGAAGCTTTGTGGTGGATTAGTGTCACTTTTAAAGCTGGCATGCTCATACTGCTGAAAAGGGTTCAGCTCCCTGGGGTCAGTGCATAAAGAAAATGGTATAAAATACCATATTTACAGTACAAAATTATACAGTAAACCATTTTTCTGACAAACTGGATTATAAAATAAAACATATACCTTTTGTTTTTCTGGTAAGGTGTAATTTTTATGGTCATTTTAGTAACAACATTCCTTAATTCAGACTTCAGATCCTAAGATTTTAAAATAAACATTTAAATAACCACTTTTTCCATTAAACTGATAGAACCCCTGGCTTTAGAATAATATTGAAATATTAATATCAAATAATCAAATCTCTTTACTAATGATAAAATTTCATATTGTTTCATGAGAAAAATTCTGCAATATTTTAAAAATGTTAGCTTGATTATTTAGTTGATAGATAGATAGATAGATAGATAGATAGATAGATAGATAGATAGATAGATAGATAGATAGATAGATAGATAGATAGATAGATAGATAGATAGATAGATAGATAGATAGATAGATACTTTATTAATCCCAAGGGGAAATTCACAGTTGAGGTATTCAAGCAAAGCTGTTGGATTCTCCCATTGATCTGCTGGATGAGAAGACAGAAAGATTATGTGTTCAGATATGTCCTCATGTGGGATTGAAGACTGATCCACAAACCACAACATCTTCCACAGGTACTGCATGGAAAATCTCTACTGAGGCTGTGCCTAGCTTATGTCTTATCCTTCTTGCCTAGATTACATGAGACCTTTCTTTTCAAAAGGTCTCAACACTCTGAAGCAGACTTGTCTCCAGAGACATCTTTCTTGGTCTTGTGGTTTCCAGATTGTGATGTTGATATTACAGGCCTTTAGATTTCCTTTAAGGCTATCTTTGTAATAGTCTTTGCTGGATTGTCCAAGCTTGTGATGGCCCTCCTTCAGCTAGCCATACAACAGGAACTTAATCCTGCTGTCAGAGTCAGTACTGTGATTTGAATCCACTAGGTCAGGTTATGAAGTCAAAAGCCTTAACCGCTACACCACACTGCCTGCATTTCTCCAGGATTCACAGGTTGGAGACCCTATCTTGCTACATGATTTTGCAGATTTTCCTTAGACAACTCTGATGGAATTGCTCGAGCTCCTGGATATGAAAGTGGCCTGTGGTCCACCCCTCATAGCAGTAAAGCAGTGTGCTAAGGACAGCAGTTCTGCAGGTGGCTATCTTGATACTGAGCTTAATGCCTTGGTCCTTCCTGAGCCGCTTATCGAGTCTGCCAAATGCAGAAATCACCTTGGCAATGAGCAGAGTAACTTCTACATCCAGTGATTCATTGTTTCAGATGGTGCTACCTAGGTAACAGAATTTGTCCACAGACATTATTTCTTTGTTGTCAATTATGATAGATGGTGTTGGTGAAGTGTCCTGAAGAGTTAGTACCACACAAAACAAGGACTCTGTTTTTGCCAAGGTTTATGTGTTTTCAGGCAGCTGAAAATCTGTCCATGATTTGCTGGATATCCTTGTGTGTATTCCACAAGAACATAATTATCAGCAAAGATAAACTGTCTCAGAAGAGCCTCAGACAACACTGACTTGGAGTCAGCACAAATGGAATAGCATGTCATTTGCATGAAAGTGAATGTAGACTCCTCAGTTACAATCATCAAAATGGTAGCAGAGAGAATGGACAAGAGGGTAGGCACTAAAATGCAGCCTTGCTTCACACTATTTACTTCTGAATATAGCTCAGACACCTCCCCATTTTCCTGGACTCTAATCTGCATTTCATTACTGTCTGAAGTGATCAAAACAGGTGTAGCTACCTGGTAGGTGCATAAAGAGGTAAGCCTCGTTTAACCCTTTGAACCTTGCCCTCCCCAGCAATTTTTAAATATTTCATCCATCCATTTTCCAACCCGCTGAATCCGAACATTGAACACCAAATATTTTGATTTATTAAATTCAAATTGTATTATATAATGATAGTATGATAATAATCCACCATGTTATAACAACAGATTGATACTATAGAAAAACGTTTTTCCGCTTTCTTTTTGAAACCTATGAGAAATAACAAAACTGACATGCAGGTAAAAAAAAACAGCAGTGTAACTTGCATGACTTGTGTAACATCACAACTAGTATATTAGGTGCATAGTGACATAAAGCAAATTCCAATATTCTAGCCAGCAGAGTTATCACAGCAGAAGGGTGTAGTGGCCTCTTCGGAATATGCATCAAAAGTAGAGTTGCGTAATAGTGGCAGAGTATAACATATATGTGCAGGCTGTGATAGACAGATGGGCCATTATACCAGCCTTTCGGGTATATACTGTTATGCTGGCCCAAAACACCAGTGTGCCAGGTTCAAAGGGTTAAGGGAGAGAGCAGCGCTACTCCTGAAGAGGACTGCTCTGTCTCTGTAAGTGGATAATGGCATCATGTCTACCTCTATCCACGGTGGACGCCGTTCATCCCACAGCCGCCTACATGCATAGTTTATAACTAGGAACTTCCAGCAGCATTCTCCACCTATTTCCATTACCATTTCTCTGTTGCCACAGGACTTGACATAAGAATTTGTGTGACTTTCCTCTCTGTTCCAGTGTAAGTCTGTTTGCCTGACCAGCACAAAGAAAGTTTTAGGGTGTAGACTGGTTGTTGAATGCCCTCACCACCCTCTTGCATACTTATACACAAAATGCCACAGTTGCAGTTTTGGCCATGTGTAGGAAAGTCTCAGCAGCTGCCCTATTTAGTCAATTCTTACAAATACAGGGGAACACAGTTGTGCTATTCTATCTCCAAACCCACAGAGATTCAAGCTTAAACCACAGTACAATCATCACCGTTTTTCAAATATAGAGAAATTCCTCAAGTGTTTGTTTTAATTTTTACTGAAAACCTATCTTTGTTTAAATTGGCTGCTGTGCTTAAGCTATCAAGCCACTTTAACAAGCTGTGATCTGAGTTGTCAACAGAAATTAATTTCTTTCTTTGAAGGTCCACATAACATATTCATTAATAATAAGATTATACTGCACTTCAACAAAGCATGGCATGGTGCCTATAGTGTGCTTTGCAGCATTTAATAAGACAGAACAAGCAACATGCATTTTGTCCAAAACTCTTATTTAATTTCATATTCACATCTTCAGTATGTCATACCCATCTTACACTGATTAGAGTACTTAAAAGTACTGTTTATGTGTCAAAGCTACAAAGAGATGAGTGGCACACTTTTGGGTAGCATTTTTGAAAGCTCATTAGAATGTTATTTAATTATTGCATGCTTATTAAAACATATGTTAAACTTATAGTACTTTGATCATTTCCCCGTTTGCTGTATTTTAATAGTAATTTCTTTTACACCTGTAAATGAGAGTAGCTGATATATACAGCTGATGCTGAAATCCTCAGTTGACATGAAATTTTTAAAAACACCTTTGATCTCATCTGCAGCATTCTATACATTATGCAATTATTCCATCATAAATAAACATAATAAATCAGCATGAGGAGGCTGTTGAGCTAAAATAATCCAATAGCAGTTATTTGGTGCAGGAATGAGCAAAATGTGGCTTCCTGAACATTGCACCTTAGTTACTGTGAAAGCTTTACTGCATTGTTTCTGTATTTGTTATCTAGTGTTCTTATTTATTGTTTTTGTTTTATTGTCTTTGGAGACTGTAACAGAAGTGGGTTTTGTCATACTGTCAATGCAGAAGCATGTCAAGGAGGCCAAATGCATGGACAAATGTGTTTATTGTGAATGAACCATGAGTATACAGATACAACAAAGTGAGAAACAGAAAGCACAAAAAAAACAAAAACAAACTCTGGAATCTTTCTGGATGTATCTGCAAGGGTCTCTTGACCTTTGTCTATCCACTACTGTGTAGTCATACCACAGAGCACTCTGTTTTCCAGAGATTGTCTCCCTCTTCCCACCTTTAAGTCTGCAATGTACTTAGTTTAAATCTCATTCCAGGGGTCAGAGGCAGTACTCCTCTTGATCACAGACAACAAGCTAGTAATTCTGAGGAGAGAGACTTTTTAGAACTACAGCATACATTTAGCATTCCTGTCTCTTTCTTTTTGCATGTTTCTTTTCTGCTGTGGATTCAATAACATTTTTCATTAAACATCTTTATGTGAAAGGTATTCTTTTATGTTTCTCTTAACTACGCAATGAGTGTGGTTTCAGCTTGCAAGCAACACAAGAATTTATTTGCAAGGACTACATACTAACAATGGATATTCAAATGTATACAGTAGTTAAGTGGATATTTTGATTCATTTTCACCTTCATTTTCCTGGTAAGGTGTAAGGTGACAACTTGCCACACTGGATTAACGAAGTCACTCTATTCTTTGCCATTTGCTTGTGTTTAAGTGTAATAACAGCAATAATAATACATTTAAATAGCACCTTTTTTGCACAATGATTACCTGCATTAAGAAAAAATGTGCAGCATTGAAAATATGCTTTAAATGAACCAAAAAACTCCTCAAGGTATTGCAGCTGTCCTCATAACAAGCAAATGGAAAATGATGGAAAATATGAAAGTCTCTAACAGCTCCTGGATTTTAAATTCCCACAGAATATGCAAGGCACATCATACATACAAGAGGAACAATTTCCATATGTACAGCACGCTTGATGTATCAGGCAGTTAACTAGCCTACTGCAACAAATAGTCAAATTAAAAACTTTATATTTTTGTACCGTTTTGGTATTACATGATGGTAGCATCATCAACTCTGCCATTTTCAGTTTTAGTTGCTGTGATGCTTTACTAGTGGAGTGCCTCCTTGCAGGCAGGTGTGCATGGTAAAGTGAGGTCCATGGCTGATTGGTGTCTTTTAAATAAGTAATCAAAAGACTTGTGTCTTCAGATGGGGGTGTGGTAGCGAGGTGAGAGCGGTTCCCGTGTGTGATGCAGAAGTGGATGGCCCTGCACATAGAGCACAGGTGCAGGATCACCTGTGACCCTAATTGACGTGGGAACTGCTGGTTGCCGCAGCTGTGCCACATACCCACTTTAAAAGGAAAGTGTGAGTGCAAGGAAAGATAGAAGGGAGGTTAAAGGGAGAAAGAGAAAAGAAGAAGGCAGGATGCAGAATGTGAGAGAGAATGAGCAAGCGAGCGTGTGAGCAGAGACGGGCAACGGTGTGGAGAGCCCCTGAAGGGGAGTGAGTGGCCAACATCCTGGGGGCTTCTGTAGTGGATCGCTCCAGATGAGCGATTTGAGGGAGCTGGAGTAATCAGGTGGCTACAGAAGCCCAGGAAAGCAATGGGAGTCAGAGGCTTGGAATTTGAGCCCCATAGTGAGCATTATGGCCTTTGGGAACCAGAGCCTAGGTACGGAGAGGGAACCTTACCATAGGCATGGGACAGCAGGGACCTAGACCTGTAGAATGTAAGCTGTGCCTGTCAGTACAGCGACTCCTCTGCTGCAAGGCTCACATGGAATAAACAAAGCAGATGCAGCGTAAAAGAACAATGCACATGGCTTTTAAAAAGAACCATTTCCTGCCAGATGGTTTTAACCTCGCTTTAATGGATTTATTTATTTTCTGGTGTTAACCTCCACCTCACCTTTGTGTTATCCATCCATTCATCCATTATCCAACCCGCTATATCCTAACTACAGGGTCACGGGGGTCTGCTGGAGCCAATCCCAGCCAACACAGGCTGCGTAAGGCAGGAAACAAACCCCGGGTAGGGTGCCAGCCCACTGCAGGGCACACACACACACACACACATCACCAAGCTCACACTAGGGACAATTTAAGATCGCCAGTGCACCTAACCTGCATGTCTTTGGACTGTGGGAGAAAACCGGAGCACTTGGAGGAAACCCACGCAGACACAGGGAGAACATGAAAACTCCACGCAGGGAGGACCCGGGAAGCGAACCCGGGTCTCCTTACTGAATTTTTTGAACACTTCTTTCTTTCTTGAATTGCTTTAATGAAAGCACTGAGCACTTTGCACCTTCCCTTTGATTTTTGTGGTGTCCTTATTTGCCAAGCTCATCCTTCGGAAAAATATCGGCTGTAGTGGAAGAGTCTACTGGTCAGATCTGGTAACGTGGTGCCGACCAGTACCATCACGGTGTGCGAGTGATGCTGTGGCAAGGGAAGCAAAAGAAAACTAACCTTTTCAAGACTTTTTTTTTACTTTCGGAATACAATATTTTTGTTTTATTTATACATTTTTACTGGCTGTCTGTTGTGGTTTCCTGGTATCTGTATACATCTGGGAATATTAATAATGTAAATACAAATTAATAAAATTTAATTATTGACAGGAGTGTCTGCTGGAGCGGAAAAAAAAACTAGTGGACAGTGTCCAAACTGGGCTATTCAAATTCAACTTTATTATGATACATACAGAGTACAGTAAATTCTTCCTTGCATGGCTGACCAGCATTCATGCATAAATGAAATCATACTGCATATTTTTGTAACAAAAAACACTGGATAGAGGGCAGTATTTTGGTTGAGTGCCTAGTGCTGCACCCTTTCAGTTTGAATCCCATCTCAGTCATTGCCTGTGTAACATTCACATATTCTCAACACGTCCACATGGGATTTCTCTTACCCTTAGGTGCATGTTGGGACATCTGACAACCCCTAGATTGCACTGTGTCACATCATCTAGGGTTTGTTAGAGCATTGTCTCTAAAGCTGCAGGACTATGTGCCATCTCCCCATCACTTGTGGTTTGGATGGATAGATATTTCTGCTCCCTTTTTTGTGTCTGGATTACTAAACCATTACATATACAGTATATATACACCCCAATTTTATTGCAGGGGTATTGCTTTAATTACACAGTGCCTTATTGTGTCTTGAGATAATGTTGCTCTCTATTTTTCCCCAATTTTTTTCTTTCATTTTTAAAAATGAGATGTGAAAATCTCTAGCAGATGCTAAAACCTCCAGCTTCCACTTTAAATCTCCTTGAACTCAATTTCTTGGAATTAGAAATTATTTTGAGACAAGAGAAATATTATTACTGACAATTATGCTTCATCACTGATTACATTTGAAAATACTGCAGTTGTTTGTACTTAGTTTATTCTTAAGTATTCCTATATTGCAGTATAGCAAAAGTCAATGCTAATCTTGCAGCCGAACGACAGCAGATGCAATACATTATTTCAGTCTAAATAACTTTAGGAAATGCAACACACACTTGAAAACACAGTTAGGATACTTAGGTTACACATCTCTGGCTGCCTGACTACACTGACAGACACGGGAGTGCCTTTATTTGGTGATCACTTAGTGTTGTACTTTTGCTAATTATCTATTGCATTGTCTTCTGTGTTGTATTGTTTTTTAGTATTTGACTGAACTGAAATATACTGCATACTTTTGTTGCCCTTTATTACTTGTGGAGGATGCAGCTATGTTTTCTTTTTTAACTGACAAACATAGCAAAATAAGGAAGCAAGAAACAGCCAAAGAGCAGGCCCTTGGAATAAGTGGGTAAAACAGACAAGTAGACCATAAAGTTAAGAACAGACTTTGAAGAAAAGGTACTATGAAGCCTTCCTTCCATTATAATGCAGTTATTACTGTTGCTTTCTCATGTTTTTTTATGCTCTTATTTCATAACCTTTTTTGTTGTATAGCTAAAAACCTCTTGTTTTAAATTTGCAGTCCGGTAGAACTTTTTTCTTGGACTTGGAAACCTAGTGTATGTTCCTCATAATACATTCAATAAATTAATTTAAGTGTTCATTTTCTATGAGAGAGATATTTTAGAGGGATACACATCTGCTCATTGTGTTTATGGTAACCAAAAAATATGGTTAAGGGAAAAATAGTCAAGAATAGCCAGCTTAAACTGTTCAGAAGGATTACTTTCTCCTGGAAATTGTTCCATTAGAGTATTTGTTTTCCTCTCCTGCGTTACAACCTAGAATACTTCGTGTTAGTTAAATTTGTTTACTTTTTGAAATATGATGATTATATACATTTTAATCTGACATTCTGTTAATGGGTTAGTTTTTGAATTTGTGAATATATTAATTTTTATATTTTACTCAAATTGAATGTGAATGCAAATCCGTTTATGTGCTCTGAGTTTGTCTTCTGAGAATGTGAGAAATATGAGTTGAAGTTTTTATACCTTACATAATTTTTAGTTCCTAACACCCATTATATGTTTATGTGTAATATCCTTCTCACTGGAATATTAAGAACTTCACACTTCACTTTGTTTGCAAAATAGATCATCTTTGCATTTATGGCAGTCTGCATCCCCTTTGAAGGTACATTACCTCCATCTAGTGTACTGGAGTGCGAGATTGAGAGTAAGACACAGAGACTGGGGTTATTGAATGGTGCTAATTCATCTTCTCTTTCCTCCACAGACAAGCAGAAGGAAAGCCTGCCTAAGACTCTGCCTATTTCCTTTGTGAATACATCTCCTAATAAGACCTCACTTCCGGCCATGATTCCACCAATTCCTGTCTCCTCTGTATATAACCAGACACGTTAATCCTCTTGTTTAGTCTTTATTTGGATTCAGTCTTGAATGAGTACTAGTTATGTTGGTTTGGCTTACAGTAAACGGGGTGGAATCCCCCAAATCATTACCCTGTTTGTTGTGCTTTCTTTACAATGGTCAGTTCAGATTCTCCCACCCTGACCTGTTTTGACTACAAATATACTAGCCAACGCCCGCCGTAGCATAAGGCAGTGTAAGAATAGGAACGGAAAACGGTGAGAAAGGAATTCAGAAGTCAAGAAGAAATAAATACTTCTTGAAAGACGCAGTGTGCATGTAGAATTTCCGGCCAAGCACGATTACATGTGAAAGTGATAAATAAATCAGGCTTTCCGAATTTACGTACTATGGCCATGGCATCCTGATAGTTTTGTTGCATGTATTTTGGACTTCCTGGAAATGTGGACAGTAATATGATCATTTTGCCTACTCGCACGTTATTTTCAGGGTTTACTTGAAGTGCGTCTGAAAGTCCTTTGTATTGTTCCATGCACAGATCTTGTTGATGTAAGAGATAGTTGAGACGCACGCCCTCTGTTTTAACATACGCATCTACGACGTACTGTTGGAATAGTTTGCCGCTGGAGTGCAAAATACTAAATGTATTCCTCATTGCTAATCTGTACGCGTAAAATTGGCATAGAATAAGCCTTATTTCCTTTTATGGTTCTTTTATCGGGAACATGTACATCTGTGTGCCAGACAATGTCTCCGTAAGGGAATAAAAGTGAGTAAACCATAGGATTGCAATTCATATTGAGCGTGTAAATCTATTTACGGGAGTTGCCCATGGGATAGATGAAATGTCCCTTTCGGAAGGCTGTTCGCCATCTTCTCCGATGAAAATCGCTGCAACATCGGTGTGACATCTCGGGGCATTGTATCATCATAAATCCTGCCTAGGGTTTTCCTTGAAAACCATTCGTACAAATGCTGTTGGACTGGAATGAGCGATTTCATGCATGTGTTTGTATGATTTAGCGAAGGAGTTGGTGGTTCTGAGCATGGAATCTAGCTGGAGAAGTAAATTTTCGCTGCATACAGAGTTTGCTTTATTTTGTAATCGTACTTCAGTAGCTTGCGCTGTGTCAAAAACATACAACTGTCCTTATCCTGGAGAGGTAGAAGTGTTAGCATGTAGTGGAGAGATTTGGTGATAAATTTGCCCGTGTATTTTAAAACAGTATGGTCTGTGGCCAGGAGGTTGAATTATCTGTGCACCCATAGAAGCAAACGCTAGAGAAGAGTTGTATTCTCGAATGTATTCACGATAATTTTTAGCTTCTGATGTTTGCTGTGTAAGAAGCTGTTGTAAAGACACAGGTGGTTCCCGCAAGGGTGGTAAAGCTACTTTACCGTTGTGGCAGCACCATGAGTACTTGTTGGATGTATTATGCTCAGCAGGCCAGTATTGTGCATGACATGGAAGACGACGAATAGGAATCGAGAAATGCCGTGTCAGCTGCGTGTGGGCGGGACCGGTTTTGAAGTGGAAGTAGGATGAACCAGAAGAGAAATATATATATTGTAAGAGATACCTTATTGGATCCATTTTTAACAATATCTCTCACTCCAAATCATTTTTTATTTCACATTGGTTTCTTAAACATTTTTTCTTTCTGTTCTTTAATGGAGATAAACCAACATCGAATGTTCTATCATTTCTGCTAACATACGTAATTCACATAAACCATTTTCATGTTTGCCCTTGATTGTTGAAGCTGAATGCAAACCAGTATATCAAAGTCTCAGCCCGGTCAGTCAAACATCCTCTATTCCGTTTCTACACATAAGACACTTCTCCTGCACGAATCCACATAATCCATGATAGCATCTACAATTGGTGCTTTCATCCCATATCTTTTGCCACTTCTTAATCCCAACCAATCTTATAATATACTTTACTTCCTCTTTTCCTATACTCTGTTCACCTAAGGCCTTTTAATTGAATATTAGACAGACTGTCTGCCTTTTCATTCCCAAAAACCGCTATATCCCTACGGTAAATTTCAAATTATATAACCAACAATTAGTCTCCAGTAATAAATCATGTCGGATGGATTGAATAGATTTTAAATTCTGCAACACTGAAGCTGAATCTGCATGTTGTTGTCAGTTCTGCCAAATACACTGATAGTCTGGGGATTTTAATTCAGTGATGATCTCTCTTTACTAGTTAATAAAATTTTAAAATAAGCATTTATATCAGGAGTAAAGGACATTTTCTTTTGTTCATTTTTTTTTCTAGCTTCTTTTGCCCATGTTGTTGGCTTTTCTCACTTTTTTTTTGGTGGGGCTTGAATTCGGCTTTGATAGATATCGTCTCTTTTTGTTCCTGCTTTCTTAACTTTCTAATTTTTTTTTCTTTTTATCTTTTTTTCTAGTTTGACAATGAAATCATTTGTTGTATAACTTCCACTTGATTGTCCATCCATCCATTTTCCAACCCGCTGAATCCGAACACAGGGTCACGGGGGTCTCACTTGATTGTACAATGCTATTTACTTCAAAAAAGAAAAAATGTGCATTAAATTTCTGCATGCATTTGTAGAAATGAATATCATCTCTGGTGTAAATATATTTCTGTGCTCATAACTCCAGTTCTTCTGTAGTTTAAACCTTACTTCATCAAAAGGAAATCACTGTCAGACTCTGAAAACTTCTATTGAAGAGTCTCTGTTCCTTCAGTCAGAACTGTTGCTTTTATACAACAGAGGTGGTAACCCTTCCTCATCATCAATTAATCAGGTGCACCTGATTAGCCTCTAATTACCTTCTTAATTGATACAGAAACAATAAGGATGTGATTTCTTTTTCATAAAAGCCTTCTGCTTTTTGATTTCTTTTTGGTGGAATAATTAATTATAATGTATTACCTATAAAGGGATCTTTCTCAGATGAGGTTAAATTTATCAAATTATACAACTTGATAAGGAACTGGATGATTGTTATTTTTTCCAGATGTGTAAATATCATAGCACCACTACCTCTGACAGAAAAGTAAATATTTTATAGATAGATAGAATATCTGTACAGGCTGGAATTGGAAAGCTCATCTTCGTAAAGCAGTTTTAGATTGCCACTTCTAATGATGACTGATTTCTGTCTTGATACTCTAATAAAGACCGAAGACTCATCTGTTCTCTCTGGTATTTTAATTGCTTTCCCTTGAAGTTGTGTTTATCAGGTATACTTCCAGGCTTCTCATGGTATCTGTCAGTGCTGCATTTTTCACTTTTTTAATTACGTATGTGGTGTTGATTTTATTGCACCCATTTGTTTTTGCAGTATATTTGATACTTCATTTTAATTGGTTTAGCTGATTAAAACATCTTATGATGCCACATACTGTCAATGAAACTGTACAAAATAAAGACCTATTGATTCAATCATTTTTTTTCCAATTTCTTAATTGGTTATTTTAACTTTATCAGCAGCACTGTCCCCTGACTTGAGGACGAACCCTGAAATAACCCTCAAGATAATGAAGAGTGACATGAGGCTTTCAGTATCCAATAATTCACAGTCCTAGAAAGTCAGAGCTGTTTCCCAGCAGAAATATGTCGTGGCCAAGGATCTGTGTAGAAAATCAGTTTATAGCACCACTTGATTACACCCAATAGCATCTCTTTTTAATGTAACTACAATTCTTCAGAAATTGGAATTAAAAGGCATGTACCTTGTAGCTATACATCATTTAAGGAGACACTGCATTTCATTCATAAGTGCAGTGACAGAGAAAAAGCTAATCGTCACTGATAGGGGGGTATGGTGTGGTTTGGTAGCAAGATAAGGGCAATTAAATTAGTGTTTGATTCTGGTAATTAAATGTGGGTAGAGAGAGGGTCCAGTGCCCTTGAACAATTTGCAGGAAAAATTGACTGGCTTTTTGTAATGAAGTGAGAACAATAGGTTTTTCTATCCTAGAACAGTTTCTTCCACATGTGACTAGAAAGTTGATTATGGAAGGTTTAACAATTTCTCGCAGTTTCACAATACCTTTCCTCCATCTTTCCACTTTCATCAAACGGCACTGTAACATAAATTCAAATATTAACTCTGTTTGCTAAAATTTACACTCAAGCAGCCATCCATTAATTTTTTTGTATCATTGGTTTATCACAGAGCACACTCAGTCATTTTGGGTCAATTTTAAGTAGACAATTATCGTGATGTGCATGTCTCTGTGCTCTGCGGGAACACCTGGAGCACCCACACAGACACAGTGAGAATGTGCAAATGGCACACAGTCAGTGATCAGAGTCTAGTTTGGAATTCAATCTTCAGGAGCTGTGAGGCGGTATCACTGCCAACATACTTCTCTACAATCGGACTTATTTTGTAAAAATATTGAAATACATTTGGCCATAAAATTTTCAGCACTTTACACTGAATAATTTAAGTTGGTAGATTCATATTTTATAATAATTTGTATTCAGTGTTTATTTGGTAATGCACAAAATAATTATTCTAAACCATATATAGAGAGTTTTAGATGTGATAAGCCATCTGATAGCACAGTGAGTGGCACTATATTAAATGATGGTTAATTGGTTGACACTAGATAATTTTACTCTTCCTTCTATATCAGTTTAACAAAAATGTAGAGAGTGTTGACATCTAATACATTATTACAAGCTTGAGAATAAAGACATCCAAATGTACAATATTAATAAATAGGAAATATAAAATCATCTGTAAAAAATCTTCTGTTTGGCGAAGATGAACTTATTTCTAGTGCAGTAAGTAATGCCTTAGTGTGAGTCTTTGCTTGTGTGCCAGGTGCCAAGATATGTTTTAGCATCTTTCAGCTCAGCAGCAGGTTCAGATAATGTAGTTGCAGATTACAAGTTTGCATTCAGTGTAGAAACAGGTTTACAAATCTGTATAAATTTTCGTTCCAGCCATGTTCAGACCTGTTTAATTCAACATAGGGCAATGCATGAGGAACAGCTCCAGATGGGACACAATTTAAATGTAGGTCACTGTCACACATACTGGGTCAAATTAGTTTCCATGTGATTCACTACACGCAGCTGCACAATGTAAAAACAAAACTTTAGCATCCGGACAACCTACACAACGAATAACGAGAGTAGCTATTTCTGGCTTTAAACCCAGTCACCTAGTGCTGTGAAGCAGCAGCATTAAGCACGGTGCCTATCATGCTGTCTTTAACAAGGCAATACAACATCTGTTTTTTGTGCAGCTGTTAATAAACTGTGTGTAGTCTCCAAATAATTCAATACGACCAAATATTAGCAGTAGAAACTGGTATTTTTCTGACTAGTGACTACTTCTGGAAAAGTAAGACTCAAGAATACTGTCATTGCAGTGCCAAGTGCCACAATGGATCCTTTGCTCTTTACATGACTGTTTTGTTTCACCACTTCTGTTTGTGAGATTGCAGGCTTGCTGTTTTTATAGGAACACCTGCTGCTGGCTTTGAAGCTGCTCATTTGCATGATGGAATCACAGCTCATACTATGGGTGACTCATCCCTGGCTGATGCAACTTGTCAGTACCGTTACATATTCTTCCCTTCGAAGCTGATGTCCCCAGGAACCATTTCCATCTTGTTGAAACAGCGCACAATTCTTCAGAAAAGCAGGCAGTCTTAGATTCTGCTGTGGTCCTATGGCCGGTGAAAAAATCACATCAGCAAGGGCCTTAAGTGCATCGCTGTCAGTAACAACTGCCTTGATGTTGAGTGATAAGCTTTCTGTGCAGCAGAAGTGTTAAACACTGCCCTTCTGTTCGGTGATCTGTTGATTATAAGCGATCAGGTGAATCACCTTGCCTTGAGCCGGAGATGTGCTGGTCTCTTGACT
Source organism: Erpetoichthys calabaricus (assembly GCF_900747795.2). NCBI lineage: Eukaryota > Metazoa > Chordata > Cladistia > Polypteriformes > Polypteridae > Erpetoichthys > Erpetoichthys calabaricus. The sequence goes on along the minus strand of NC_041394.2, from coordinate 256,480,009 downwards.
GTTTTACTTCACTGAACTGACAATGAAAATTCCATTCCAGATCTGGATCTCAACTTTGAGACTCTCCCTATATCGCTGCTCTTTAATGCCTATGCAATTTGCCTTGTGCCTAGCCTACACACTTTCACCACCGGCCCTGCTTCACAAAGCTTACCTGTGGTCAGTGACAACTCCATCTGCTATGTACCATAATTTTTCATGCACATAGGCCAATAAAGTTTACAATCATATGAAAAAGTTTGGGAACCCCTCTTAATTCTTTGGATTTCTGTTTAGCATTGGCTGAGCTTCATTTTAATATATGACTTGCCTTATGGAAACAGTAGTATTTCAGCAGTGACATTAAGTTTATTGGATTAACAGAAAATATGCAATATCCATCATAAAATTAGACAGGTGCATAAATTTGGGCACCCCAACAGAGATATTACATCAATACTTAGTTGAGCCTCCTTTTGCAAATATGTATAACAGCCTCTAGACGCCTTCTATAGCCTTTGATGAGTGTCTGGATTCTGGATGGAGGTATTTTTGACCATTCTTTCATACAAAATTTCAAAATTCATACAAAAATACAAAAAGTTCAGTTAAATGTGATGGCTGCTGAGCATGGACAGCCTGCTTCAAATCATCCCATAGATTTTCGATGATATTCAAGTCAGAGGACTCTGATGGCCATTCCAGAACAGTGTACTTCTCCCACTGCGTTAATGCCTTTGTAGATTTCGAACTGTGTTTTGGGTCATTGTCTTGTTGGAATATCCAACCCCTGCGTAACTTCAACTTTGTGACCGATGCTTGAACATTATCCTGAAGAATTTGTTGATATTGGGTTGAATTCATCCGACCCTCAACTTTAACAAGGGCCCCAGTCCCTGAACTAGCCACACAGCCCCACAGCATGATGGAACCTCCACCAAATTTGACAGTAGGTAGCTGGTATTTTTCTTGGAATGCGGTGTTCTTCTTCCACCATGCAAAGTGCTTTTTGTTATGACCAAATAACTCAATTTTTGTCTCATCAGTCCAAAGCACTTCATTCCAAAATAAATCTGGCTTGTCTAAATGAGCATTTACATAAAACAAGCGACTCTGTTTGTGCCATGAGTGCTTCTTTCTCATCACCCTACCATACAGATGTTCTTTGTGTAAATTGCGCAGAATTGTAGAACGATGTACATCGTTGTACGATATATACCATCTGCAGCAAGATGTTCTTGCAGGTCTTTGGAGGTGATCTGTGGGTTGTCTGTAACCATTCTCACAATCCTGTGCATATGCCGCTCCTGTATTTTTCTTGGCCTGCCAGACCTGGGTGTAACAGCAACTGTGCCTGTGGCCTTCCATTTCCTGATTACATTCCTTACAGTTGAAACTGACAGTTTAAACCTCTGAGATCGCTTTTTGTAGCCTTCCCCTAAACCATGACACTGAACAATCTTTGTTTTCAGATCTTTTGAGAATTGCTTTGAGGATCCCATGCTGTCACTCTTCAGAGGAGAGTCAAAGGGAAACACAACTTGCAATTGACCACCTTAAATATCTTTTCTCATGATTGGACACACCTGCCTATGAAGTTCAAGGCTTAACGAGCTAATCCAACCAATTTGATGTTTCAAGTAATCAGTACGGAGCAGTTACATGCATTCAAATCAGCAAAATTACAAGGGGACCCACATTTTTGCACAGCCAGTTTTTCACATTTGATTTAATTTCATACAACTAAATACTGCTTCACTAAAAATCTTTGTTCAGAAAACACCCCAGTATTCAGATGTTTCTAAGAAATGAAAGACATACCACTGTTCTCTTTTTTGTTGAAAGTAGATTAAATTATTATGCAGGCTGAGAGGGGTCCCCAAACTCTTTCATATGACTGTAGCAGATGGAAAAGTGGTGGTGAAGCTGCAGAGGTAGCATTCTGTCAGCTGTATCCCCCCCCCCGCCCCCCCCCATTACTGATGCTGCAAACAGTACTCTAGATCCCAGATCTCACCCTCAAGACTTTCCTGCAACTAGTCTGAAGAGCCAAGCAGGTACATTTTAGGTCTTCATGGTACTAGGCTCTTTGCTAAGTCAATCTGTACGTCTTCTCATCTCAATCCAGACACAAATGTGGCACCGGTACCAACTGCCAGAATGTATGCTTTGCTCTTTACATTGCCTTTTTAGGTGGTTCACTATCTTTAAAAAGATTGCTTGCCATAGCTGCACTAGCTGAAATTCTGTTTGCAACATTGAGCTGCTCATTTACATGATGGAATGGCAGCTCATACAAAGGGTGATTCATCCCTGGCTGATGCATCTTGTCAATGCTGTTACAATACATTCTATCTTCTTTACTTTGCTCTCACTGAGTATAGTATTGATGTTTTAGTAATATTTCACTTCTTTTGCCTTTCAAGAGTATTTACTTGTGCTTTAATGGCTACTGTCATGTGTGCATAAGCGTAGGTAACTTCCACTTTAGGCATCCACTGATAAAATCTATTAATACACTTCCTGCTTAATATTTCCAGTGTTCAATCATGCTGTATAGCAGGCACATCTCACAAATCCTAGCTGCTAGGTATTGCATCACGTCCACTTTCCTACCACAAAAGAATGTCTTTAACCAAAATTTGCCAGTTTTCTCTTTTTCAGTATTTGCCCTCTTTTTCTTCCACCAGTTATTCAATGCCATCTGCTATCATTCAGACTCCAAGTTCAAAAGTGGACTGGATAGAAGGGGGTTTTAAGTCTCATCAGAAAATACTTTCGAGAGCATTCTGGTAATCAATTTCAGGGTCATCCATTAGCTTTGGAACATGTGTGTCCATCTTCCAAAAACCTCCCTAGCATCTGCACTCCAGAGCACCAGCTTCTCTTTAAGTTGCTGTGTTTTACCCAGGTAGCCTTTTCACCATAAGGCATAATAAGAAGCCATTCTGGCTGAAGTGGATAACCATGCTGCTATCTATCAGACTGGAGGACAATAACTGTTGTCAAACACAGCTTATCACTAAACTATATGCCCTGGAGTATTTTATTTTGAGTCATTATTTACTGTCTCTTGGCAGTATCACCTAACATGGCAAGAATGTTTTTTAATGGCAGAACACACTTTGGGTCAGTTTCTAGTCCTATTCTTCACTACAATACTTGCTTGCTTACAGTCTTGCTTGCATCCTCCTCCAAAACCTAGTGTGTAATTGCAGTTTAACATTTAATACTGATAGCATTAACATAAGCAAATGTTAGGTTATTACTGTTGATATGCCTGCCTTTCCATACAAGCTGGTGTTTTCAAGCATTGTCATTTGCCATGTATTTGACATTAAGTCATAGATTTCAGACCAAAACAAATTTTATTTTTAGTTACATTTTGGTTATGCCAGTAGTATTAATTAAAAAAAAAACAGTTAGGAATAAAGTATTTTATTTAAACTAGCTCATATTTTTATCATAAATGTATGCATTAAATGTTACTTTTTTAAATAGCATGCAAAAAATAACATTAAGAAGTACAGTGTTCAGGGCTCTTATGGAGTAAAAATAAATTTCTCTAACAAGTCACACTTTCATTTGAGTGTTAAACGAAGCACTCGTTCATGCTAAGTGGTGACTATCCCAAACGTGTTATCCATTTAAAATAAAAACAAAAAGTCCAGGACCTGGAAAACATATGATGTTTGTAAATGCACAGAAGGAAGAGTTTGTCAAAAGAAGAACAGAAATGGGAAATAGACAAAAAAAGAAACCTGCCATGCTGTCTTTCCCTTTTTACCATACCCCAAGTACCAAAAATTTGAAATCCTGCTGCTACATGTCTCTCTGTCCCCCTGTGAGTCCTGAAGCTCTCGTCTTTTGAAACAATGTTCTACAATCACTTCTAGAGTCAGAACTCAAGCTATAACTCTTGGTGTTCTTGAGAACTCATCTCTGAGCAATTTTCTACTTTGAAAGGGCCAAGTAATCTGTACTTTTAAGGCATTTTCACACTCATTACACATCTGATTTGTCCTTAATCAGTACTTAGTTAATAAATGAGTCATTAATTTGTTTATTTCAAACCCCTAATATTTCAGTTATATTTCACAAGGTAAATTTCAAGTGAAATAGATCATAAAAATAATCTCACTGTTGGCATATTGTGGATGTCTTTCTCTGAGCAAAAACATTTTTTTTCCTGAGAAAATTCTTCATGTAGAGTTCATAACAGCTATTTTTGAGCACCGCCACATTTGTAATAATTAAGTGGTTGATTTAACAGAAGGCCTATGAACTGATTGTTAGGAGAGTACATGAAAATTATATGCACCTCATATGCTATGTTTCATCTTGGTGACTCTTAAAAAAGATTCCAAACTCCACTGAAGGTATACAGTGATGTGCATCTGTTCCATTTACCAGGTATACATATAAAGTGAAATTCATTTCACTGCATGATGTTGTGTATTTACTCAAGCAGCCCACTACATGAACTTGACCTTTATTTAGTTTAACTCAAATCAAATGTTTACTCTCTTAAATATTACACGGAAATATTTAATCATTTTCATTTAGGAATGTTTCATTACTGTTTATTCAACATTTACTACATAGTTATTACAGTTTCATTAACATTTACTACAAAGTTAATTTGCTTCCAGAGTCTACATCAAAGAACAATCACATTCGGAGGACACCTTTAATGAGATGATAACTCTTGTAATGTAAGATTAGAGGGTTTGATCATCATCTGTACAGAGCACTGCTTTTCATTACTCACACCTCTGTATGTGGTTTAATTTGTCATATAATAAGTGCAATTACTACTTTTTTTTTTACTTCAACAGCTACAAATCGTAGGAGAAATAAAGAAGCTCTGAGCCTGACTGAATTCTGAGCTGTATCGCACAGTAGCAAAACATGAGATTGATCAATAATGGGCCTGTGATCCCCTTCAATGTCCAGGGCTTCATGTGTGCTTCACTGAACGGATTGATGTGCATGTTTACTTGGCACTGCAGGGCATAGGTAAACAATTGAATCCCATTTGTGAAGGGGATCAGGGCTTGAAATTGTTCTCCATAAATGAGTAATTCCCAATAAGTGCAGTCATAAGCTTGCACTGATTAAGTCCTTGCCCTTTGTACACACCACCAGCTGCTACTACTGACTGGATGGTTTGGTGAGGTTTTCAGATTTGCCCTACTGCTGTTGTTTGTGGCAACTGGTGGTGCACCCAGAAGATGACCAAACAGGACTATAGAAGAAGTAAAGGTCATAACAAGGTTTCCATTACTTAGCATCAAGAAACAAGCGTAGAGGGCCAGCACATCCACCTGACCCTGTCAAACCCCACCACCCCCTCCAAGCCACTGCCCCCACCAGAACCTAACCAACTTTTTCAGGAATGTAACCACCACTGACAATATAAATTGACTATATATGTGTATGTTTTTAAATGCAGATGTTGCCTAATCACAGATAACAAAGGTTATGCATGATTTCTAAAGCATGTATAGATTTTATGCTGTGGACCACACAGGCTGGCACTGCCACCTGAACCCGACACAGACAAGTGTGGGATACAGGTTCAAGGCACACACAACACAGTCTCAGCACAAGCACAGCACAAATCCTTCCATCTCTCTTTTTTCTTCCTTTCTCCTCCACTCCTCTGGTCACGCTTCGTCTTCCTCCTCCCGACTCTGGCTCCTCGATAGTGGCTGCTGGCTCTTTTTAGAAGGCACCCGGAAGTGCTCCAGGTGCTTGATGACTCATTTCTGGCAGCACTTCCCGGATGTGGCAGAAGAACTCCCCATAAGGGCTCAGCAACTCCTGCTGCAGCACCCCTGGTGGAGCCTGCAGATCCCAACAGGGCTGCACCAAACTCCAACTCCCATGAAGCCCTGTGGGAGTCTGAGGCACCGCTACAACCCAGGGCGTTGCCATCTAGCGTCCTGGGGGAAGTAACGCTCTGGCCACGCTTGCTCCTCCAGTCCTCCCAGTGTGGAGGGCCCTGGCATGCTACAACGCATAATGCATATTATGTCCTTTAGCTAGATTGGTCATGTGTCGAATCACATTCATAATTCATATGAACCTCTCCATTGTTTGCATGGTGCCACACCAAGACCACCTTTTCTAAAAAGGTATTGGTCCTGTTCTTTTGGTCTGCACCAGAGTACAATTGGCTTGTCTTTTTTTTGGTTTTTGGACATGGGGGAAATTGATCAGAGTTTGAAATAGCTGCTCTAAATGAACTAGGTGTGAAAACACCTTAAAAAGGACAGCTATATCCCACTTGTACCAGTTAGGTACTTGTACCGTCTTTGCAGGTATTAGTTCTGCATCAATGCAGGATTGAAGGATTTTCCTCTTTCCTAGCAGTCATTGTTTGCCCCTACTGACATGCTCTGTCTGTTAGTATAGATACCTTACCATACAATTCTACGACATTTATGTTTGAAGTTTATGTAACCATTCTCCACTGCACGCTCCGCACTGCTGCGCCCCGGCCTTGACACCTGTTAACTCTCAAAGCTTCTGCATTGTGATTTGTATGTTCCATATAAACTGCCATGAAGGAGTAATGCAACCACAATGGATTCCCTTATTTCACAATGTTTTTTTTTTATTAACAGACTGAACTGAAACATTAAAACAGAGGACATAAAAAGAAATGGCTGTTACAGTGCTGCAATTCCTCCTCCTCGCACAGTAACACAACGAATACTGCGACTGCTATGCTAAATTACAAAATACTGTACATACACATGCACCGCTCAGTATACAAATACAAGAAAAAATAAATAACATACCTGAAATGTTAAAGCATAGAACATAAAAAGAAATGACTGTTACAGCACTGCAATTCCTCCTATTAACGATAAAAACATTGAACGCTCACATTAACACATTACCAAAATTAATAGAAAAACATTCAAAACATTGAAAAACAACAACTGTACACTACAAAGATCATATTATTATTACTGTCACATACAAAAAAATTTTACTTAAGCAATTTAAAATAATTAAATTAACTCTACTATACAGAGAATAACAGCGTGCTTACCTCCTCTCACAGTACACACAATGAAGACTGGGAGAGGCTCTCACTGATGACGTAACATTAACACAATAAAAAAAACGAGTGAAATATAACAGGAATACAATAGGAAAACATACAACATAATGAATGTTATCAGGATTTGGTGAAGCTCCAATTAATTTAACGTACTATTTTAGACACTTGTTACATCTACATCTTGCAATCCCATACCAGGTAGGTGATACAAACATAAGATATATTAAGGCATCTCATACAGCTAGCTTAGGTTGATGCACTTTATTTATTTGAGAAAAGAATCTGTTAAAGATGCATGTATTTTTTAACTACACAAACATTTTAGAAATAACATGCAAAAATGCTTATTTGTTAGGTAAAGATGAGAGGATAATAAACAAGGAATCTTAAACAATACTTGTGCTACATCTTAGGAAAAATCTTACCTTTCTTGCAAAGAAAAGAAATTAATTCAAATTCACGTATATGAATAGCCAGCAATTCCTAGTGGACATGATTTGGAAAAAAAGTCTCAAATTTTCAGATGTGAAATAAATGTGTCTTTCATTAGTACATTTTGTGTATCTGATTGAAAAAAAAGATTAAAAGGATTAACATGACAACAGTATTCATCCATTTACTTAACTTTGCTTTACATTGTTGCCATAACAACACCAGGTACATGGAATTTGATTTGGTGAAGTTCTTACAAATAAACAATCAAAACAACTGTAAAGCATAAGTACAACGGCAATAACCCACAGCCCACAATGAGCTAATTTAACAAATTATCTGGCCATTTCTATTACAGCATTATAAGGACCACAGGCTTCTCCAGTGTTAATGGTACACTGGCAGATGGGATAGATTATTTGTATAGTGTGTGCTTGTTTCAAGTATCCCAGAATCCTCGTCAGGTTAAAAGAGTCAACCTTTGACTCTGCTTTCTATAGATTTGACAATATAAGGATTATTAACTGACTTTTCCTTTGGTATCTTGCATAAACCAGATACCTAATCTGTGCAGTTAAAATATAAGTACAAATAATTGTGAGTAATTACAGTGCTTAATTGACATATTATGTCTATGAAAGAATGAGGCTTAGTTCAAAAACTGAATTTTGTATTCTGTTCTCCAGGCCAGAACATTTTTGTCACTAAAGGTCTCTGATTCTCCCAACAAACAAAAAGTTGAAACTTGTTTCCTCCATACAGGAACAAACCTTGAATAGAGAACCAGTCAATCACAGGGCACTGAACAAATATGCATACACATCAACGTGCAAATTTAGAGTTGCCAGTCAAACTAACACAAATGTTTTTGATAAAACCTACATAAGCAATGGGAAGAATAAGCAGAAATTGGCAGGGCTGAATACTTTCCAATTGTATTTCTTTTTGCTCATTTTTACCAAAGCACTTATTTCAGATCAAAATAGATGGAAGCTATTATTTCAAATTATTACCAAATCTGCAATTATAATGTGTTACCATACCACTAACCTGTCACCACTGAAACCCTAATTGTACAAAGCAGTGCAGATAATAAGATGATGTCAGGGTCATAGATATTCAAGTGCTAGGCATGTAATTTTACTACATTTTGTATAGATGGATCATCTTACAGGATGGATTAATGGGGCTATATCAAGTGTTATTTTCTGTGATAACGTCATCATAATCTGTTGAATGAAAGCTAAATTTAAAGTTTCTAATCTGTTTTGTTCTATAGTTTGCTATTTATTGCACACACTAATTCATCTTGGAGATGGAATGAAGTTGGCATATTTATAGAATTATAGAAATGAAAACCTCAAAATAAAACATTGACACAAACTTCTATGAAAAATAAAAATATAGCAATATTCCATATAAAAAACAGCATCCTGCAGTAGGTTGGCGCCCTGCCCGGGATTGGTTCCTGCCTTGCGTCCTGTGTTGGCTGTAATTGGCTCCAGCAGACCCCCATGACCCTGTGTTCGGATTCAAAATGGATGGCTGGATGGAAAAACAGCATCTTAATACAATTAATTGCAAAGCACAAATTAAACTCCACACATTTTCTAGTTAATATTTTACTCAAAAAATATGTTGAATTAAAACATCTTATCTCTGGGCAGATTTTTCATCAATGTGTTGTCAAAAAGTATATGTTTTATCATTTTGCCCCATGTAAGTATTAGTGTATTCAATGTGGCCTTACAAGCTGTTCGTGCACAATGATCCCAGAAGAGTAGGCTGGCTCCTGAGGCCATGAAGTGGATAAAGTGGGCAGTGATATTTAATAATAAGTTTACTTTATTAAGTTTTATCTTTTTTTGCAAGTATCTGTCAGTAGATTTTGCACACAGTTAAATATGGTGTGATGATTTGCTTAAAGAGTTACAGTATATAGCTAAAAAGCCTTAAAAACCAGAAGATGTCAGAGCCAAAAATTTCCAGTAAAAGTTAAGAAAGTCCTAACTATAACCAAAACTTAACAAAAACATTCATTTTTCAGATGTATTTTCTTTGTTTCTATTTTGCATTGGGTGTGGCGAGGATGGACAGGATTAGATATGAGTACATTAGAGGGTCAGCTCAAGTTGGACGGCTGGGAGACAAAGTCAGAGAAGTGAGATTGTGTTGGTTTGGACATGTGCAGAGGAGAGATGCTGGGTATATTGGGAAAAGGATGTTAATGATAGAGCTGCCAGGCAAGAGGAAAAGAAGAAGGTTTATGGATGTGCTGAGAGGATATGCAGGTGGTGGGTGTAACAGAACAAGATGCATAGGACAGAAAGATATGGAAAAAGATGATCCGCTGTGGCAACCCCTAAAAGGAGCAGCAAAAAGAAGAAGATTTTCTTTGTTTCTATCCTAAAACTGTGAAAAGAAGGGTGTTCATGGCTCACCTTGCACAGGAACATCATTGTCGCTTCTTACAAGAAAAGATGATGTAAAAAGAAAAGGAGGATGCAACATCGACAAGCTTCTGTTCCAAGACGGCCGCTTCCCCCAGTAAAGTAAACTGAGTCAGTGTCTGGCGCCTCTTCAATGTAATAGGAACCACAACATAGAGAGAAGTGTGTACATTGCAACAGGTACACATGTTGTAAATGTAGGAAGGATGGTCCTTGGGTGTGTGGGAACTGTTAACATTTGAATTTGATGATTGCATATTGCACGGAACTGACCTCTCTGTACTATTCTTTCTTCTGCATGTCCTGGAGTACAAAAGAAACACCACCATGCACCAAAATGACTGGGCAAAATCGAGGGTAAAAAAACCAAAAAAATGCGGTCTCGTCCGTTACGGGAGACGGACGTCTGAAGTGGAGCTTATTTTTTCTCTTATTTCTTATTATCCCGAGGTATACTGTATTTATCCAACCCGAGGACAACCTACAATATACAAATATAAGTAATAAGAAAAGTTGTCAGAAAGAAATGGAAAAGAAACTTAAAACTACACCCAAGTCTAGACAGACATCAAACCAAAGTACAAGGTACTGCCTTTCAGAGACTGACCTGGAACAGGCAGGCGAAAGCACAGACTTCCCAGGATCCCTCTCTACTGCAACAACTCCAGTTGAGTGCAAAAATGGGAGCGAAGGTGCAAGTGATGCAGGTCACTTGAAACTAGAGATGGCCTTGCAGTCCGCGCATTCATATAATCCTCGCGAGCCGGAAGCATCGGCTGTAGCTGGGGTTGCCACTTCACCACCACAGCACGAAAGCCAAAATGATTTGTCCGAACTGAAAGAAATGATCACAACATGAGTGAGCTCAAGAAAGACATTCAGAAAAATATGAAGAAATAAATGGCTTGCTCAAGACAAACGAGAAGACAAACAAGAAGCTGCGGCTGGAGCTGCAAGAGATGCGACAGGTGGCAATATAATGCGCACATTGAGAGACTACTATAAATCCTTATATTCTACTGAATTTAAAGAAGACAACACACAATCTAATGCATTTCTAGATACATTACAGATACCACAAATAGATACTTTTAGTGCAGAGGAACTGGATAAACCACAGAATTACTAGATGCTATAAAGTCACTTGAAAGCGGGAAAGCAGCAGGCCCTGATGGCTACCCTGTAGAATTTTATAAGAAATTCTCCAATCATCTAGATCCCCTCTTATTATTAACATTTACAGATGCTAGAGACAATCAAATTCTACCTCAAACTTTTCACCAAGCATTAGTCACCATCTTTCCTAAACAAAATAAGAACTTATTACAATGTGCATCATACAGACCAATTTCACTTCTGAATAATGATGTTAAGATACTCTCCAAAGATCTAGCTAGAATCATGGAGAAAGTGCCGCCTTCGGTAATATCGCAAGATCAAACTGGATTTATTAAAGGCCGACACAGCTTCCAATCTTCAACGCCTGTTTAATGTAATATATTTAACAGCAAAGTCAAACACCCCAGAGATATTATCATCGTTGGATGCAGAAAAAGCATTTCACATGATTGAGTGGAACTACCTTTTCACTACATTAGAGAAATTCGGGTTTGGCCCAAACATTTGTGGATGGATCAAACTACTGTATACCAATGCAGAAGTTTCAGTTTGTATTAACAACTTTTGTTCAGACTACTTTAAACTAGAATGTGGTACTAGACAAGGATGCCCCTTGTCACCACTGCTATTTGCAATCACCATTGAACTACTGGCAGTTCACTGTCGAAATGCTTTTCAGATAAAGGGGATTTTCAGAGAAGGACTTGAACAGAACATTTCTCAATATGCAGATGATATGGTTTTGTATATATATCAGACCCACAAAATACTGTGCCTGCAGTCTTAACAGCACTTACAGAATTTCAAAAGATCTCTGGTCTCAGAATCAATCTGAATAAAAGTGTGCTCTTTCCAGTGAATTCTCAAGCATACAATATTAGATTAGACACCTTCCCTTTTATCATTGCAGATCAGTTTAAATACCTAGGGGTAAATATCACAAGTAAATATAAAGCCTTTTATCAACAAAATTTCACCATCTGTATGGAAAAAATTAAGCAAGACTTGCATAGATGGTCAACCCTTCATCTCACTCTAGCTGGAAAAATTAACATTGTTAAGATGAATATCCTCCCTAAGTTTCTCTTTTTATTTCAAAACATTCCAATATACATCAATACATCATTTTTAAGCAATTAGATTCAACCATAACCTCATTTATTTGGAACTCAAAACATCCATGTATCCAAAGAGAAACCCTACAAAGACCTAAGGCAGAATTTGGCATGGCTCTACCGAACTTTCAGTTTTATTACTGGGCAGCAAACATACAAGCTATAAAAACCTGGACACAAATAGATGAACATACACAGGCTTGGTCAGCAATAGAAATAAAATCTTGCAGTACTTCTTTATATTCCCTGCTTTGTGCCCCAATACATGCAAGTTATCGCCAATATACTAATTAGCCAATTGTGCTTCACTCACTAAGAATATGGAACCAATGTAGAAAGCATTTTAAGATGGAGAATCTTTTATCTGTGGCACCTCTGCATGAGAACCACCTTTTTCAACCCTCGCAAACATATGCAATTTTTAATATCTAGAAAACATCTGGGATTAAATTGCTTAGAGATCTTTATATAGACAACATCTTTGCATCCTATGAACAATTACATTCCAAATTTAACATTCCAGCAACACATTTCTTTCACTATCTTCAAATTAGAAACTTTGTCAAACAGAACCTGCCCGATTTCCCCCATATCACACCTTCCTCTATGCTTTAAAAAATATTGCTCAGTTTGGAGGACTCAGACAGCATTTCTGCAATATATAAAACTATTTTGCAGTCCCTCCCTTTCAAAAGTCCAAGAGGACAATGGGAAAAAGATCTCTCACTCAACATTTCAAAAAAGGCGTGGAAGGTACAGTAGCAATGCAGAGAATTCACTCAAGCTATATATGTGCAAAGCATACAATTATTCAACTTAAAATAATATATCGAGCACATCTGTCTCGCTTGAAATTGTCCAAAATGTTTCAAGGGCAAGATCCAACCTTGCGAATGCTGCAATCAAGTCCCAGCCTCACTGGGTCACATATTTTAGGCCTGCACCAAATTAACATCATTCTGGACAAAAATTTTTAAGTGCCTTTCAGACAGCCTTGGTGTCACAATCCCTCCTAACCGATTAACAGCTGTGTTTGGTGTTCTTCCAGATGGGCTTAAAGTGGAGAAGGACAAACAAACTGTGATTGCCTTCACTACACTATTGGCACGCAGACTTATTTTGCTAAACTGGAAGAATCCTAACTCTCCTCTTTTAAGTCAGTGGGTAACTGATATTTTATACTATCTGAAATTGGAAAAAATTAAATTCCCCGTTAGAGGATCTGTGAAGAACTTTTTCAAAACCTGGCAGGATCTAATAAATAATATTTTAGGATAAGCTCTTAAAGCACTGAGGAAATAGATTCTCTTCCCATTTATTTATTTATTTATTTTATCCGCTGTCACGCACGAGCAAATGGGGAGCAGTTTAAGGACTCAGACCACATTGAGACAACCCATGCCGAGGGACAGCGGCGGCACACTTACCTTTCTCTTCTTGTCTCATCAGCCAGAGCGAGGACTTGCCACCGCAATAAAGCCCGGAGTAAACAAAAAGACGGCATACTTCCGGGTTCCCGTCTACCAAAAGTTAAAAAAACAAAAAAAACGGTAACTTTTACAAGTACTATAAATTTACATCGTCTGTTACAAGCGCAAATCAAATGTATGTGTTTATTTTATATTATTAACAATAAGAGCAGCACACTACTGAAAACAGGAAATATATGAGGCACATTTACAAGACAACAGACGCTGACGGAGAGGGACGGAGAGGTGCGGAGGGATTTAAGGTGGGCCAGATATATGATTTTTTTTGTAGGCTTTGGTAATTCTAGTGTTCACCCCTGACCCCCTCCTAAAAGGGGAGATTTGGATACAGAAATATCACCTTTAGTTTTATGTAAGGGAGTACCTCAACACATTTCAATTCCCGGGGTTGGAAAAACAGTTGAGAACACCTGATTCAGATACTCCAGTATTGTGGCTGCCATTTCATCTTTAAAATTTTCTGTCAACCAGTTCCTGAACAAGGAGAATAAAGCTGCACCTTCCCACCCTGCATATGCCACAGAGCCTGTTAACTGTTATTAAAAGTTAATAAAAGTTGTTACATAATGTCCCACAAATTGACTTCCATGACAAAATTTCTAGTGATCTGAAACAGCAGTGACTTCTTTAGGGAATTCATTAATGATTGATTGGATGCATATGAAGCAGAAACCCAATCTAATTGTTTATTTATTAAAAGAAATATGGTAAAGTTTATTTTTCTTTCCATACAAGACTGCTGATCAAAAACTAGCAACACTGGTTCAAGAACTTCCTGCACTTATTTTGGGTCACCAGAAAACATCTCAAAATGTGGCATGTGTGAATCAGATTACGAAGCAGAACTAGGGTCTGTCAAAAAACATTGCTGAATGATACACATTTCAAGAACAATTCGTTGAAAGAAGTTTGTTAATTTATTAAACTGCTTTTGCAGTGCTATGTGTTCTTTTTGAACCTGGTTTAAAATGTTTAAGTTTGGGATTTTTGCAATCATCTATTTAAAAAGCTGACTTAACTAAAATGGCTTAAAAATATCAGCAGATAAAACAAAGTACTAGGAAGTAGTTGTAAATCAGTTTAACATGAGAAAATCAAAAAGACAAAAAGGTGACAAATACAATGGTGACCACAATTCATAGCAACCCTCATATAACCAAAACCTAACAAACCACTAATCACTCAGAAGTATGCTTTTATCCCAAATCTACGATAGTCAGAGTTCTGTGATTTCATCTTTTATGTGCTTACAGCAATTGATATTGGGGTCATGTGATCCAAAATGGTTGATCAAGGCCAAAATGGCCTCCAAAACTAAACTGACTTAACCAAACTAAAATAACATGTAATGTATACACACACATACCTTTTCAGTTTGCCAGTGGCCCTCAAGATGAACAACAACCAGCAGTATGAATTCCATCTGTTTCAAAATGTACCAATATGCCAAAGAGTCCTACATTAAAGCATTAACTGCATATTTAAATGTTGTGATTTCCTCAAATTTATCTTGATGACATGAGGAGAAAAGCACGATGGCAGATCTGTAGCCTTGTCAACATATCCAGGATGGTCTTATTTCTGTGCATTAAGTAATTAAAATCAATATCTCTGCTTTACTTAGGAAGGCCTGTTTATTATCTGTCCAAAATAAGCTGCCTACTATAATAACTTCCTTATTTCAGGAACAGGGGTTAGAAGTGCTCTGCTGGGGTACCTCATGCCCTGCCTACTATTCCAGTTAGCTAACTGAGCATGAAGTATTTGAACATATTGAACTCTACAACAACAACAACTTTTATTTATAAAGCACAATATCATACAAATAATGTAGCTCAAAGTGCTTTACATGATGAAGAAAGAGAAAAAAAAGACAAAGTAAGAATTAAAATAAGAGAACACTAATTAACATAGAATAAAAGTAAGGTCCGATGGCCAGGGAGGACAGAAAAAACAAAAAAAAAAATTCCAGATGGATTCAGAAAAAATAAAATCTGCAGTGGTTCCAGGCCATGAGACCACCCAGCCCCCTCTAGGCATTCTACCTAACATAAGTGACCTCAATCAGTCCTCATGGTTTTCAGGGTTCACATGGAAGAACTTGATGATGACGGTCATGTGGACTTCTGGCCTTTAATCCATCAATGTAGGGACATCATGGAGCTTTGATTAGGTGGAAACTAATGTTCACTTGACATTGCATGTCTCCTGCTCTGTGTTTATTGCTTGATAGAGATACATATGTCTCTAGCTCTCTTCCATCATGGCTTCTGGAGTGGACACAGTCTCTAAGAGAAATATAGGCACAGGCCTTTGATCTCCTCTCCATGCTCGGCAACTTTAATTTCAGCATGCCAGGGAATCTGACACAGCCCTCAGATTTTATCTCTTTGGAAAACTCCTTGCACAAATTAATTCATCAAGTCTTACATTTCATTATTAATTTTTTTGTTTTTTCTTTTCTTTTTTTTAGAAAATGAAACAGCTGATCCTGCACTCTGACCCCCAAAGGTCATGTGAAAAGACAATTTCCCCTTGGGGATTAAAACAGTGTACCGAATACCAAAAAATAAAATAAAATAAAGGAAATGAAACTGTCTTGTTTGAAACCACACACAAGTAGTTTATTAATAAACCAGATTCAACTCTACAACACTCCTACATACAATATTTTACAGCAGGGGGTCCCCAACTCTGGTCCTGGAGGGCCCCAGTGGCTGCAGGTTTTCATTCTAACCTTTTTCTTAATTAGTGCACTGTTTTTGCTGCTAATTAACTTCTTTTGAATTCATTTTAATTGACTTGTTTTGTTAAGATTTGTTCACCTGAATGTCTTCATCGTTCCTCTGAATTGCTTAATTTCTTTCCTTAAACGGCATCCAAACAGAAATGAAATGTGAAATAAGTGAGCCAACAGAAGACCAACTAAGTTAGGGCCTGAAATGCCAACCAATTTCACTCCAACCAGTTGCTTAATTAGGCTCTGATTTGTTAATTAAATTCATTCTTAAACCCCATGGCTTGTTGCTGCTCTCATTGTGCAGTAGCATACACTTCTGAAATTGTTGATTTTCTCTTTTCAAAGAGCACTGGTAAAATGTATTAGGGACCAGAGCAGATCAAAATTTTTGAGACCTTCATCTTTCTTTCTTTTCAGATATTGTATGATGGACACAGTTTGCTGGTCATGTTTTGGCTCATTTAATATCTCATTATTGTCTGGCAGCTAATTAAGGAAAAAGAAACAATTTAAGGGGTCTGAGTCTTCAAGAGCAAGTCAATTTAAACAAATTCAAAAGAAGCTGATTAGTAGCAAAAATACTAATTAAGAAAAGGGTTACAACGAAAACCTGCAACCACTGGGGCCCTCCAGGACTGGACTTGGGGACCCCTGATTTAAAGTCTCTAACACTCCCTGGCTTTGCACTTGAGTTTTTAAAAAATTAAACTATCACAGAGTCCTACAACTCCAGTTTTATCACAGTAGTGTTTCTGCCTGCTACTTTTAAAAAAAAAATTGCAAATCTCCTGCATTCTTAGGATCCAACCTAGTATGGCTTGCCATGTGTCTCCATATAGTATACATTGAAATATTTAAAAGCCCTCACATCAGCATCTCTCAAAAATGCCTCATCAGGCAGACAGATTCACAGGCAGTACCCAAATCAAACAAAACCCAGTATAACCCAGTCTTACCAGTGGTTTGCAGCATGACAATAAACATACTGCAGCACACATTTGCTTTTGATTGCCAGTGATACACAGACAGAAGTTACTTTCATCAGTACATTTTTAAAATAAATGCTGTAGCCTGTCCTGCAAAAGCAAATCTAATCTGGTTGATTTGTTTGACACATTGGAAAGATTTGTGTCATGTAAAATGTTTAGGACTACACAATGATCGATTACTAAACTATTTTAGCATGTACAATGTCAGAGCCACAGAAAAGAAACTGCAGTATCTGTCATGGTGGTACTGATCCCACTTTTCTGAATGCTTCACATATTTCAAATGGCATATTAGTGTTTGACAGCAATTTCGAAACATACCCTGACAAATAAAAAAGTTTATAACTGAACGCTAAATGTGACAGGGTTCATAACTCAATACAGCTCAATGGTGAAACAGTCTGCTAAAGTTTTTTTTTCCAATTAGGTGCCAGTATGGAGCAAAGTTTTTGATTTACTAGGGGTCATCCAGTACAATATGTGTTAAGAAAACTGCTTTTGATGAAAAACCTCAAAAACACATAGTATATAAAAGAACAATCTTGTTCAAAATGAGAGACATTTGTTCTGGTAATGATCCATTTTAGAAAATGGAATTGGTCAGTAAAATATGCGTTGTGAATCCTAATAAAGTATCATTCTATAATTGAATTCTATAAATTCATCAGGTGTACTGTACTGTATCCTCTTCACTCAGTTAATGTGATTCCTAGAAAGGTCTTCAGGCAATACTATGTGTTCATTTTTCAACCTAGCCTACCTACCATTTTTTAACTTAACCACTCTGTGTTCATGGACAGCCTAGCCTCTCACAGGAGACATGTAAAACTAGGATCAACCAACATGATATATTTTTTAACACATTCACACAGAGAAAGAATAGGTCAATTAATGTTAAAAAAAATCAATGTAAACCATTTATCTAGACACTGGAAAGAAACTGTATTCACAGAGGTTTTCCAAATAAACATGGAAATAACATGCAAATTAAACAAAGAGTCTTCTTTGTTCTCAAAGACTACTTTCTGTGCTACTGTGCCACCTTACTGGCAATAGTGTATCAATAATTACATAATTACAAACCATTAAAATGATTTATATTTCTACAATAAACAGCAGGATTTTCCATCCAAACTAAAAACTACCGATGTGATGACTCGGTGTCTCAGTGAGGGACACAATTCCGAGTTGTAGTGGAGTACAGGAGCTTGGCTGTGATCATGTGAACGCTGGCCAGACCAACAACAATTGGGTCTTCTAGTCAAACAGTCCCTAAGAGTTAATTACTTCTGTGCATTATATATAAATGATGAACAGTGTGGGATGATGGGAATTAAACTAGGAGTCCTCAAGGCCTATAAGTAGCAGAAGGGAGACCTTTTAGCTTCAGTGCTCCTCTTTTTCATGGATAGGTGACTTGAAGTTGACCTAGCCCTTCAGGAAAGTTGAGGCCTAGGACTGCAAGGACACTTGGGACATCTATGACAAGTTCTAATAGGGTAGGCCTTAGAATTCCCCAAGGTCTTTTCTGAAAGCCAGTTTAGGTGGGGACATCATTTTAAATGGATATCCAAAAATGATATATGTTTTATATATTACTTATCCCGTGTAGTTGGTAGTGATGGCCAAGAAAATTTTTTATATCTCATGTTTTCATATGGAATGGAGATAAAAAAAATTCTGATAGAATATTCAGCTATAGTGACCTACTCAAGACAACAGAAAACAATATCAAAAATGTCCATGTGGATTATGTCATGTCACAGAATGCACATGTCAAGTCAACCAGTTGCATGCTCACAGCATGACAAACTAAAATATTGTTAAGGAAATTACTTCTGGAAAGTGTTATTTTTAAGTGCAGTATCCTTTTAATTTTAGATTTAATAAAACTTCTACTAACTAACTTCTACTAAACGTCTTTAAATTATTCTACTGGCTATCCCAATGTCTTAAAAGTTACATTAATAGACAACACCATATTTTTTATGATAGTGGATTAACCATTTTATATTTTATAGTGAGTGTGTCATGTAGTAATTTAGAATTCTGTACACTCACTTTTTCTTAGAAGGTTATGAAAATTGTTTAGTAAAAATAAAACATTTACAACAACACAGTTCAGCAACTTCAGATCAGAAATGCCATGTTAATGTTGTGTTACAAAATTTAATGCGCATAGTGTATTCAGAAGGTATTCTGATCCCTTCACTTTATTGTACTGGAAATTTAATTTTAAATGAACAAATTTGCCATTTTTGCCAATCAATCTACACTCAATAACCCATAATGACAAAGTAAAAACATGCTCTTATAAAGGTATGCAAATTTATAAAAAATCAAAAGCTGAAATTTGTCATTTATATAAGTACTAGCAAAATACCCGCGCTTCGCAGCGGAGAAGTAGTGTGTTAAAGAGGTTATGAAAAAAAAAAAGGAAACATTTTAAAAATAACGTAACATGATTGTCAATGTAATTGTGTTGTCATTGTTATGAGTGTTGCTGTCTTTTATATATATAATATACACACACACACACACATAAACATATATATACATATACATATATATATACATATCTACATATACACATATCTACATATACATACGTATATACACATATACACATCCACATAAACATATATACATATACAAATTTACATATCTACATATATATATATATAGACATACATATATACATACATACATTCACATATATATATATATATATATATATATATATATATATATATATATATATATATATATATATTATATATATATATATATATATATAAATATACTGTATATATACATATGTACTTATTGGCTCCTGTATTTAGGATATAGCAGGTTGGATAATGGACGGATGGACATCTGTATGCATAGCCGTATTTGCCCGTTTTCATTTTTTTTCTTTGTTCAGTAATATTTCAGTAAACCCGGAGCTTGTCAGTTCAAATCCTGGTACTGACACCACTGTGTGACCCTGAGGAAGTCACTTCACCTGCCTGTGCTGCAAAAAACAAAAGTAATGTAACAAATTGTACCTCAGATGTTGTAAGTTGGTGGAATAAAGGCATAAGTAAAATAGATAAATATGTATTATACACATAGGAACTATTCATTTATTTTCAGTTAAGTCATCTGCAGCAAACTTTTATAAATGAGGGTTTCTGATTTTTAGATAGTGCAAACTGTTTCTTCTTCATTGACGTTTTCTCTTGGAGAGCTTTTTTCATTTCATTGAAAATGAAAGCAGCAGCTGCCAAAATATGTAGCTTTCTTATTAATTTTTCAACATTGTGTAAAATAAATGTATAAAGTAACATAAAAGGTTTAAATACTGGTTATCCTTTTACACTAAAATATTACTAAAGAGATACAAAAAAAGTAAAATGGATATGTTGTTTTTCTTTAAGGAGATTAAATATTACTGAAGAAAGAAAAAAAAAAATTAAACAGCCAAATGGGGCTATGCATACGAACTTAAAAGGTTTAAATAAAACAGAAATATATATTTTATTTTTACTTGCTTAACTTGTGGAGGGTGTATCCTGTAGCAAAGACTTAACTTTTTTCGTGAAAGGCCGTTTCAGTCAATAAGTCTTAAAAAAACATGTAAAGACATTGACAATAAGCTACGCAAACCCAGGAAGACATGGAATCGTTTAAATCAAGTATCATTACATCTTCCTTTCTTAAAGAGAAGTAAGGCAGTACTTATAAGCTTACATATTTATATATAGACATACACATATATATATATATATATCTATATCCAAAGCTGTGCAAGCACACTCTTGAGAATGCAACGTATAGTTGTACAGAAGAAAAGCAATCTTGCCTCAAATGAATGGCAACCTTTTGTAGGTCTATGAACTTAATTTAAACTTTAGGTTTACACGGTGCTTTCTTTCCGAAGTACCTGCACTCATGAATATGTCTGTATGTGTCAGTCGGTCAAATCCACGCGCTTCGCACCGGCGAAGTACCGCTTTTAAATTTTTATTAAGAAGAAAATAAAACGTTTTTAAATTGAGGGAAAATATACTAATAACAGTTTGTTAAGGATCTGTTTTTTTGTGAAGCTGCCTTTACTCGAGTGATCACTTTGACCTGACTTGGTGGCCAAGCATAAGCGTTACCTGGTAGGTAACCACCCATACAATCAGATTGTGAATCAGACTACGAATGCCATGAATGTAATTACACACTCACTGCACTTGCTTACGGTAATCGAACCTGGGACGTCAGCGCTAGAGGGGCTTAGCAGCAGTGAAATATTGCTTTTAAATTTTAATTAAGAACAAAAGAAAACCTCAGAGGTTCGATTCCCGAAAGGGAGTGAAGTGAGTGTCCGGTTACCTACTAGGTAACGCTTATGGTTGGACAGCAAGTGACGTAACATCAGCCACGGTGCCTTCAGTTGTGAGAAGCAGATCATAGAATGATTGAAAATAGTTTTGCATTTACCTTTTTAGTAAAAGGCGAGCTTTTAAGCCTGAGAAATCACCCCGTAAATGCACACGTTTAATTGCACATGTGTTAATATGTATGGTTACACAGTATTAAAAGACAGTGAAGAACGTGATTTACCTTTGTTCCCGCGTTTGATAAAAGGCGAGCTTTTAAGCCTGAGAAATCACCCCGTAAATGCACACGTTTAATTGCACGTGTTAATATGTATGCTTACACAGTATTAAAAGACACTCAAAAATTAACGTCATTTACCATCAGCCACGGTGCCTTCAGTTGTGAGAAGCAGATCATAGAATGATTGAAAATAGTTTTGCATTTACCTTTTTAGTAAAAGGCGAGCTTTTAAGGCTGAGAAATCACCCCGTAAATGCACACGTTTAATTGCACATATGTTAATATGTATGGTTACACAGTATTAAAAGACAGTGAACAACGTCAGTTACCTTTGTTCCCGCGTTTGATAAAAGGCGAGCTTTTAAGCCTGAGAAATCACCCCGTAAATGCACACGTTTAATTGCACATGTGTTAATATGTATGCTTACACAGTGTTAAAAGACAGTCAAAAATTAACATCATTTACCTTCGTTCCCGCATTTGACTCGTGCTGTAAATCTCTTCCTTGTTTTTAGTTCACGTGATTACGTAGGAGGCGTGATGACGCGATACGTGACTCCGCCTCCTCCATTAGAGTATATGGACAAAAAATATGTTCCAGTTATGACCATTACGCGTAGAATTTCGAAATGAAACCTGCCTAACTTTTGTAAGTAAGCTGTAAGGAATGAGCCTGCCAAATTTCAGCCTTCCACCTACACGGGAAGTTCGAGAATTAGTGATGAGTCAGTCAGTCAGTCAGTGAGTCAGTGAGGGCTTTGCCTTTTATTAATATGTATAGATTTAGACATTTTGGTATCATTTTGGCATTTTGGAAGCGCATGGTCAAAGTTGGATTTAATTGTTGAGATTTGTCTAGAATTTGATTATAATCCACATTTGACCAACTGAATTGATTGGACATCATTTAGATAGATGCATACCTGTGTATATAAGGTCCCACAATTCACACTGTATATCAGGACAACAACCAAGCCATGAAGTCTAAGGAGCTCTCTGTAGATCTCCACAATCAAATTTGGTGAGGCATAGACCACTGCAGGTCTTTCAAACCATTTCCAAAGCTTTGAGTATACCCAGGAGCACAGTGGCCTTAATAACTGGGAATTGGAAGAAGTTTGGAACCACCAGGACTCTTCCTAGAGTTGGCCGTCAGGCTAAACTGAGTAACAGGAAAGATGGGCAATGGTCAGCGAGGTGACTGAAAACCCAATGGTCACTCTAACTGCGCTTCAGAAGTCTTTTGATGAGATAAGTGAACCATTACAAAGGACGACCATCGCAGAAGCCCTCCATCAAATAGGTGTTTATGGTAAAATGGCAAACACCCGTTCAAGTTTTTCAAATAGCATTTAAAGTACTCAGAGAGCATCAGAAAAATTATTCTCTGGTTAGTAAGACAAAAATGTAAATGTTTTGGAAGAACTTCAAGCACTATGTCTGGTGAATACCGGGCACTGCTCGGTGGCAGCATGGTGGCAGCAACATCATTCTGTGGGGGTGCTTCTTAGTGGCTGGGAAAATGAGACTGGTCAGAATTGAGGGAAGGATGAATTCAGAGAGGTCCTTGAACCTTCTCTAGAGTGCATGCTATCTCTAACTGGGGCAATGGTTCATCTTTCAGCATGATAATGACACAGTCAGGACAATGCTGTAGTAGATTATGGAAAACTCTCTGACAGTCCTTCAGTGGCCCAGCCAAAGCCCACATTTAAACCCCATAGACCATCTGTGGAGAGACCTAAAGATGTCAGTTTACACTCTTCCCATCCAATCTCAAATAGAGCTTGAGAGGATCTGACAGGACGAATGATGTAAGCTGGCCAAATTCAGGTAAGCAAAGCTTACCCTAGAAGTTTCAGTGCTGTATTTGCTGCCAAAGCCATGGATCACTTATCAGAAGGAACTTCTACAAAGCACTGAATTCAGGATCTCAAAACATATCTAAATGAGAGATTTCTGTTTTGGATTTTTGATAAATTTGAAAACCTCTTTGAAAACATGTTTTCTCTTTGATTGGCAAAAATGGCAAACTGATACATTTAAAATTAAATCTATAACACAATAAAGTGTTCAGAAAGCAAAGCAGTATGAATACTTTTTGAATGCACTGCAAATTCTGAATTGTATGCACATCCATCTGTAGGGATTTAGCAGTCTGCAGTGTTTCTTCTATTACATCTGTTTTACTGTCTCCTACAAATTTTCACCAATGGTATTCTTGTTGCGCCCATGTAGAAAAAGTAAAAAAAAAATCCAAGGTCGGACAGAAATTTAATACACGATGCCTCAGTTGAGGTATCTATTATCTCTACACTGATCACTTTAGCTAGTAAAACATACATTAAGATTACTATATGAATATATTGATGTAAGTTATTACTTTTATATATAAAGTGTAGCTTTCTGGCTAATGAAAAGTCTAGAACATTAGATTATAAGACAGCGGTTTAAATGATGCATCACCTAACCCTACAATTTTAAGCATTTTGAGCACTGATTTATATCTTCAAAAGCATGATAATGGATTTCCATTTTTAATATTGTGTTAATTTTTTACAAAGACTGATTCCTTTTTTAGGGCTATTATATTTAAGTGCATTGCTGACAGCATAGCAAATTATACATTTGCTATAATAGTTTGGTTTTAATTTAAAGATAGTGCAGTATGACTAATTATAAAAACACAATGTTTTCTAACTCATGTGTTTCAGATTGTTATATGCCTAATCCTTACACCTTAAAGTGATTCAATGAGAAAAAGTAAAAAATGGATGTTAAAGTGACAGCTGACGTACAACTGTGCACCTAGTTGTCTTATGCTATTGACTGCAGAATAATGCATCAACAAGCATACATTCTATAGTGTTTCATCTACAGTCAGCCCCATAAGTATTTGGACAGTAAACAATTCTCATAATTTTGGCTCTGTACACCACCACAATGGATTTTAAATAATAATACCATTTTATTTATACAAGGTGCCTTTCAGAAAACTCAAGGACACAGAACAAACAATAAATAAATAAAAGACACAATTATAAACAACTTAAAACATCAGAAAATCTAAAAATTAAAACCAAACAAAACCACTATAATCAGAAGGAAAAAGAAAAAGCCATTTTAAACAGATGCATTTTAAGTTTGCATTTGAAAAATGAATATGATTTGATGTTTGTGAGCTCTGCAGATAATGAATTCCAGAGCTTGGGAGCAGAACGGCTGAAAGCTCTGCTCCCCATGGTGGTTAGACGGGTGAGAGGGACGTTCAGATAGGTGGAGGAAGAGGATCTAAGGTTATGGGATGGAATGGCAACATGAAGAAGGTCAGACAGATATGGAGGGGCGAGGTTATGGATGGCCTTAAATGTTAATAGCAGAATCTTAAAATCAGTTCGAAACTTGATCGGGAGCCAATGAAGCTGTTGCAAGACCGGAGTAATATGGTGAATAGATGGGGTTCGAGTGATGATACGTGCTGCAGAATTCTGGACTAACTGAAGCTTATGAAGAGATTTATTAGGGAGACCAAAGAGGAGTGAATTGCAGTAGTCCAGCCGAGAAGTGACAAGACTATGAACAAGAATGGCAGTGGTATGAGGAGTGAGGGAGGGGTAAATGCGATTAATATTACGTAGGTGGAAGTAAGCAGACCGGGTGATGTTATTAATGTGACATTGGAAAGATAGAGTACTGTCGAGGATGACACCCAGACTCTTGACCTGTGATGATGGGGAAACAACAGAGTTATCAATAATAAGAGAAAGATTATTGGTTTTGGATAATGATGATTTTGAACCAATGAGGAGAACCTCAGTTTTGTCACTGTTTAATTTAAGAAAATTCGAAGAAAACCAGGATTTAATTTTAGAAATGCAGTCAATAAGTGAGGGTGGCGGAAAAGAGGAGGTGGGTTTACCAGCAAGGTAGAGCTGGGTGTCATCAGCATAACAGTGAAAATTAATGTTATATTTGCGAAAAATATTGCCAAGGGGAAGAAGGTAAATAATAAAAAGAAGAGCATGCGAGGGGGGGGTGGTGGTCCTTCACAATGCTGTGGGCTTTGCGGATGCCACACTTTATAAAGATGTTCATAATGGAGGGCCCAGAGGTCCCCCGTGGTCTTTTCTGCTGTGTGTGTTGGACCTTCTGCATCAGAGACACTGCAGCTCCTGAACAGGCCCCAGGACAGAGCCCTGGGGCACACCAGAAGTAACAGCGGTGGGTTGGGATGTGAAGGTTTTAAGCTGTATGAACTGAGTGCAGCCTGAGAGGTAGGATCTAAACCAATCAAGTGGAGTGTGAGTAATGCCAATCAAAGATAATCTATTAAGGAGAGTGGTATGACAAATAGTATCAAAAGCCGTACTCAGATTAAGGAGGATGAGAATAGTGATTAGACCAGAGTCAGCAGCCATAAGGAGGTCATTGGTAATTTTAACAAGTGCCGTTTCTGTACTATGAAGAGGGCGAAAACCAGACTGGAACTTTCCATATAGATTATTGTGAGATAAGTGGGTGTGAAATTGGATAGCTACTATTTTTTCAAGAATTTTGGAGATAAAGGGCAAGTTAGAAATGGGGCGAAAATTATTGAAATTAGTAGGATCAGCTCCAGGTTTTTTTAGTATTGGGGTTATAGCAGCAGTTTTAAAAGATGAGGGAATAATACCAGTAGTAAGAGAAGAGTGAATGATGGCAGAAATGAGAGGGACTATAGAGGGGAGGCAGGCTTTAACCAGAACTGTAGGCAGGGGGTCCAGCTGACAAGCAGATGACTTGGATTTGCAGATGAAATCTGAGATTTCAGAGGAAGTGGGAAGCTGGAAAGAAGAGAAAGAGTGAATAGGCGAGTGTAATTCAGAAGGAATACAGAGAGGATCTGGACCAAGGTGCTAATGTATCCTTTGGATTTTCTCAATGAAAAAAGACAAGAGAATTACAGAAAGCAGTTGAGTAAAGGTGAGATGGTAAAGAGTCTGGAGGTTGTGTAACATTATTAAGTAAAGAAAACAAAGACTTGATGTTATGTGATTGAAGTGTAGACTTTCATCTTTAATGTAACAGGGTTTACGAAAAAATATTGTAAAAGTCTTTTAGGAATGACAGCCATTCTTCTACATCATCCTCCATTTCCAGGAGCTCAAAAATATTTGGACATTTGACTGACAAGCTGTTACATAGCTAGGTGGGAACAGTTCCCTCTTTATTTCATTAATTAATAAGCAGGTAGAAGGTCTGGAATTGATTCCAAGTGTGGAATTTGCATTTGGAAGCTGTCACTGTACACTCTCAATATGAGGTCCAAAGAGTTGTTGCCCATGCAAGTAAAAACAGTCCATCATTAGGCACAGAAAACAAAACCATCCCTTTAGAGAGACAGCAGAAACACAAGGAGTGGTCAAGTTAACCATTTGGTACAATCTTAAAAAGAAAGAACTCAGATAGACCAAAAGACTTTGTTAAACCACAGAAGACAACTATGCTGGACAACTGCAGAATTCTGTTCGTGAAGAAAAGCCCTTTCACAACATTTAACCAAACCAAGAATACTCTCCAGGTGGTAGACCTGTCACTGCCAAAGTCTACAATCAAGAGAAGACTTCACAAAAGTAAATATAGAGGGTTTACTACAAACTGCAAACCACTCGTAAACCTCAAGCATATGAAGGACAGATTAGACTTTGCCAGAAAACATTTTTTAAAGCCTGTCCAGTTATGGAACAGTTTTCTTTGGACAAACTAAACTAAGATCAAAGGCCCTGAAAAATGAGGTGGGGGAGCATCCATAAAAATGTCTGTCTTTTCTAAACCGCTCATTCAAATTTTTGTTAACACTAGAATCCCTAAATCCTATGAAAAAGTCGCAATGCAGGGCCACCTTAAATTCCTTCGCACCTCTTCATCAGCATCTTTGTTTTGCAAATGTGTCGATCAACACAAGCAGCAAGCAGGCTGCTATTCCATCCCCCACAGACGCAGCTGAAGTTCTCTCAGCTCAATTACCTCTCAGCTCAATTCCCTTTATCTTGGCGTGAGGTGCCTGGAGCTGTATAGGGTAAATAATATATCATTATTTAGAATACATACATTTAATGCGTGTTCTGTGTCTACAACGATCTGGGTAAATGTAAGATGACAGGAAATGTGAGGCATGAAATGTTGAATACATAACTAAAACAGAAACTTTTTCATGTTATGGTAATAATGACAAAATGCTGACATGAAGTGTATAACGTGTGAAGACTGAGGTCCAAATATCAAATATACACTTTCACAAAAGGTATAGCAAAACATGTGCACTTTTATTCAAGAATATAACCAAGGAAATGAAAATCATTCAGTTTACATATTGCTGTCAATGAGTAACAACCCAAGCTCAAATATCAATCAACAGACAGATGAAGTGTCTGTCTGACTGGAACAGAGGTAAGAACTGCTACCTCACAATGAAAAGGTTGCGGTGGTTGAGTTCGGGTTCTCCCGTTTTGAGTACTGAACTGCTATTATTATTACTATAATATAATAAAAACTCATATTTGTAATACTGAAGCTAGGATGTTGCTTTTTTTCAACATAAAGCCATTTATTGTACATTTTATAAAAAGAAAATATGGTTGTTCTCTGCTTTGATATAAGCATAAAGACAAAATGGAAATCCTGTTTCCTCGAATAATACAATGTTTTAGATCACATATATTACCTATTACCTTACCTATTCTGTTTCTGTTCTCGGTACGCAAAAGTGACACTTGGTGCCACTGCCCTTCTGCCAAATTGTTTTTGCCTGCCTAAGGTAGAGTAATCTCTGATGGAGGAACGCAGGAATCATCATGTAGAGGTGTCCTTTCATTGGATTGGCTGGCCCAGCGCTGTCTGAGCTGTGGAATGGTCAATAGGGGGAGGCAGCTTGATGGCCAAGGTCTCCAGGACCATTACCATCTGGTATAAAGTCTATAAAACAGCTACTGCTTCACATGTTTATTAATCAATAATATGATTACCTCTACTCTTGCTCATGAACAAAACCTCAAGGTACTTGAGCTCCTTCACTTGGAGCAGAAGCTCCCTATTTACTGATAAGGGACAAGCAGCTCTTATGGGAGAAGACCATTATACCAGATTTCATCCCAACTGCATCTGGCTGAGTGGACAAACAGCAGAGATGCACCCCTTAGGATCCATCTCCAAGACTTGAAATCAAGAATATGACAGAAGAAACATAACTTTCACTGCAAAAATGTATTGATCATATGTCATAGACAGTGGTCTTGCAGTGAAGCTACTCAGATTATGCAAAATAGAGTTAAAAGGTAACAAATATAAAGAAATAGAAAAGCAAGAAGACAAAACAGGACAACTTAAATTTTAAATATAATATGGCTGAATAGAACCAACCTATATTTCAAAAATAAAGTAACAATAAAATATATGGAAGGTGTAAAATATAGTAGCAAAATGACATAAAATTATATGATCAAATGAGACCAATGTGTAGGTAATGCTCAAAAGATAATGTGGGGCACATACTGATTTAGAAGCCTTATGGCCAGAGGTTAGAAGCTCCGTCTGAGCCACTCTGTTTTGGGCAGAAGACTGCTGAACCTTCTGCCCGATCTCAGCAGGCACAATAGTCTTTAACTGTAGTGGGAGGAGTTCTTGATGACTTTGGTTGTTCTAGCTCTACATCGACTGATGTAAATTACCTGCTTTGTGGAGAGCAGATCTTATGGTGTGCTCCACTGCTTGCATTAATCTTTGCAGCCTGGTGCAGAGCAGTTGCCAAACCAGGATATGATGTTCAGTGTTAAGATTATTTCTGGGAAGACAATACATTTCTTCAGTTGCCTTATATGGTACAGATGCTGTCTTGCCTTTTTGAACTCAGCATGGATATGCTGGTTCCATGTCAGGTCCTCTGAGATATGAACTCCAATGTACCTGCACCTGCTCTTCCTTTCCACCATAATTCCAGTGATGTAGAATGAAGTGAAGGGTCTCTGTTGCTTCCTTGTGAAATTCAATACCAGGCCTTAGTTTTGTTGACATTCAGTTGAAGTCTTTTTGCTTGGCATGAAATCTCCAATGTGATTTAATTTACTACTCTGAGACAGATGCTCTCCTTTTGGCTTCCAGAAATGTTCCCTAGATGATTCACCCCTTGAAAGAACATAGGAGTATAATGGACTAAATTAATATGCGTTTATCAAAGACATGAACACTCTGGCAGACAGAAAATAAATATGTGGTTTTGTTTCTAGGATTAATTGACATTAAGACTAACCATTCAAAAACAAAATTAGTTTAAGTCCAAAACCATAATTACAGTAGCATTTGAACAAAATGCACAAAAAATTGGTTAAGCTTGTGCAGCATTGAAATAATCTTAAGATCTTCCTTGGACAGATACACTGGCTACCTAGCAGCTCTCAGCATTCACTGCTAGTTTGAAGAAGCACCTGTTGTCTGACTTGTCACTAGTCTAAGGGAGATATGCAATTAATAATGTTATTTTCTTGTAAAACATGACTATAAACTTGAACTTGTACATACCAAAATAATCTCAAAAATGGTCCTGAAAAGCGTGCTGCAAGATGAAAATGTCTGCTTATATAGGTACTACCCTAAAATGACATATTATGTACACCTCACATTGTAAAAAATATACAATTTTTCTTATGTTCCTGTGTGAAAATTCATTGTTATATATAAAACATTTATGTCTTAACATTAAAATAAAAACACATGTAGAGGACTGTTGGAAGGCTGTACATCAGGAGTGCAGGTAAAGCCAGTAGAAAGTAATTCCAACTTTGCATAGACATGCTTTTCACCAAAATAGTATTTTTTGTCATGAACTCAGGTCATTTAAACAAACAGGCACTTTTTAGTGATAAGCAAAACTCCCACAATAAAACAGCAGTACGTATGAGGCAAAGCTATCCACAAAGTTTGCTTTATGAATGGTAACTTGTACAAGAATATTCATTGGTAATGCTACAAATCTATGTGTTTATATATATATATATATATATATACTGTATATATATATATATATATATATATACTGTATATATATATATATATATATATATATATATATATATATATATATATATATATATATATATATATATTATTTTATTTTATTAAAATCAAAAAAACATTCAATACATGCAAGTCAAGTTTAACAAAACTGGTTTGAAACAAATCGACCCCCACCCATGAGAAAGAGAACTAGGTCAGCAGAGTAGCACTTTAATAATAGTAAAAATATGTAAATAAATAAGTAAAAATAGATGGAATAGAAAAACAGGGGAGACAATCCACTTCCTCAATTTAAATGCTTATTCTAAAATGTTATTTATTGGATCCTGCCAGTTTTTGAAAAAGTTTTGTAGCAGGTCCTCTAAGTGAGAATTTGATTTTTTTCCAATTTCAAGTAGTATATAACATCAGTTACCCACTGACTTAAAAGAGGAGAGTTAGGATTCTTCCAATTGAGCAAGATAAGTCTACATGCCAATAGTGTAGTAAAGGCAATCACAGTTTGTTTGTCCTTCTCCACTTTAAGCCCATCTGAGAGTACACCAAACACAGCTGTTAATGGATTAGGAGGGATTGTGACTCCAAGGCTGTCTGAGAGGCATTTCAAAATTTTTGTCCAAAATGAAGTTAATTTGGTGAACGCCTAAAACATATTGCCCAGTGAGGCTGGAACTTGATTGCAACATTTGCAGGTTGGATCTTGCCCTGGAAACATTTTTGGACAAATTTAAATGAGAGAGATGTGCTCAATATATAATTTTAAGTTGAATAATTGTATGCTTTGCGCTTATTTAGCCCGAGTGAATTCTGTGCATTGCTACCTTACATTCCTTTTCTGAGATGTTGAGTGAGAGATCCTTTTCCCACTGTCCTGTTGGATCTTTGAAAGGGAGGGACTTTAAAATGTTTTTACATATTACAGAAATGCTGTGTGTGTTTTTTTGTTTAACAGAATTGAACTTTATCATTTTATTTGTAATAATGTATATCATGGAAGGATTCTTTGAATTGACATTGCCAATTGCAAATTAAACCTCATCAAATCTTTAAAACTTAAAATCTTGTAGGAAGTAACAGATTTACAATAGCCACTCTTCTGTATTCCTTCTCAGGACATATAATCCCCACAGGTTATACATTTTTAACCATGCTGTTTTTAAAAGGTCAATACGTAAGTGTTTCAGCTACATTTAAAACTCCATTAACCCCTTCCAAAACAATTTTAATGATACACCAGTGAATTGACTGTATGACTCATAGACTGTTTAAAGCATACAAATTATGTTTATCACAATAATATTTTATATAGTTGCAAACACAATTATATATGCTGTATATATATTTTCCCCATGAACAGAGATTATATCTTAAAATTTAAATAATATTACTAAATTATCTAAAATTATTTAAAATCTTATTCTGTAATAATTCTCTAATATCCTGTGAAAACAAAAGATGAAGAGCAGGATAGAGAAATCTTTAAATATCAGATTTTCTTAAACAACTAAAGCAAATGAACTAATAAGGTAAAATAATTTCAGGGAGAAACTATTAATGGAAAAGGCAAGTGCAATTACAGTGAAGTAGTCTTTAGTATGATTAAATAAAGTTTATAATTGGCCCACCATGTAAAATGGAAAAATAATGGTGACATTTTTCAGTTTAGTGCACATATTAAAAGTGGATGGATAAATAGATGAATGCAGGTAATTTGATGTGAATATCAAATTGCAAAAAAAGGACAAATTCATAATTTTAGGGAGTAGTTTATGAAAACTACATGCATCAAAAACCAAGCTTAGCACTGATGACACTTGGTAAAATAAATTACATTTGATTTACTAAAAGATTGTTGGTTATTTTGGCATTCCAAGGGGAGTTTAATTAAAAACAGTTAATTCTTAGTTTGATATGAATTTCATAGAGGCAACATATATTTTTTGTACATAAATTGTAACTTATGCATACTATTGTACATTATTTAACAGGGATGAAAACTGTAAATCCACAGGATTGAAATTAATCTATAAAATCAATTAAAAAATAAAACAAACATCTGTATAGTATTTGTTTTTAATTTATTTTTTTCAGTCACATACATTTTGGCACACAGGTTTTTGACTTAAAACTCTTGGGCTTAATCCATCTCAGGGCAGCTTGGGGTTGAAGCAAATGGCAACCACACAACAGTGTGATATACTGACAAAAAATAAAATGAAACACGGCACAGGCTACACCTGCCTTCCAACCAAGAAAAATGACTCAGACTCCTCCCCATTTAGTTTCACCTTTAATCAAGTTTTTTCCTCAATATTTTTATCATGGCGTCAAGTTGTCCTTATTTGGGGCCAGATTGTTTCACAGTTATCTACTGAAATGTATGGTTCTTTCCACAACAAGGAAAAAAATAAGAATATTGTATATAAAGATATTTTCCAATAACCATAATAGTTAAGTACTAAATGTAAAAACATTAAGGGTTTAAGTTTAAGTAACATACTATATAATATGTAATTACTTTACATCCTTCTGTTTTTCCTTTATCTCAAATGGGTAATGCCAGGTAAGTAACTAATAAAGAAACTTTCCAAAAATATTTTGCCAGTTGATCTAATGCTAAATGATGAATTTCAATGTCTTACTATGCATTTTTGATTTATCTGAAGTTATTATGTATAAGCTCATATTCCATAGAAATATTTGATTTTATTAAGTTATTTTTGAATGAGGAAGAGAACAGTGAAGTCATTTTAGACAGACTTTTAATGTACATAGATATGCTACATGATTTCCTTAAAAACAGTACAACAAGGTCTGTTATACCCAAATTTGTGTTATTGTGATTAGTGTTTCTCATCATTTTTTGTGTTTATCTGGTATTTTTTTAATTGGAACTTCTTGATGGCTATTCTGTTGTTTCTTAGGCCAAGGAATATGATTCGGATTTTTATTTTGTCTTATCTTGATTCCCAGTAAAGATGTAATTGTTTAGCATCTCATCACTGTGCCATTTTGAATACTGATGGGTGAAGCCATTTTGAGATTTTTGCATTGGACATTGCCACAACATCTTCCCTGAGTTCTCCAGGAACATACTTATGTGGTGTCTTCAGCATGTATTATGCACTGTTTTTGTATCTGTGTTTGTATAAAACTAAAAAAACTTAACATGTGCATCTTATAAATTTCGTTCTTAGATTTCTTTCAATTCTGATTCTTGTCTCACATTGTTGGCTTGGTGAAAGATCGGTTTGAGTCTTTGGTTTCAACCCTGGCACAAATTCCCATTTCATTTTCTGATCCTGGAATAAAGATGTACAAGGAAGAATAGTCAAGGTCCACTAAAACAATAGTCAAAACAAAAAACTTCACATTAAAAACTTTCCAGAAAGGTTGAAAACCTCTGCCCTAATATACAATCAGTAAAGTGATTTGTTTGCTCTGATTAAGAAAATTAAGCCATCTTCTTTACCAACTTCCTTGTTTTTAAATGTTCTAAACTCTATTGGCTCTAGCTTAGTACCTGCTATTAATTGATCTCTGCACTCTGGTTGTGTCCCAAGTTATTTTAAACATTCTGCTCTTCATCCCCTGTTGAGAAAACCTAATTTAGATCCCTCTATTGTAACTGAAAATGTAGACCTATCTCAAAACTGCTGCTCTTTTCAGAAATTTTAGAAAAGATTGTTGAACAACAACTGAGCACCTTTCTTGAGACAAACAAGATCTGAGACCCTTTTCGATCCTGGTTTTGAAAGAATCATTCCTGTTGACCATAACATCCTTTTAGACAGGTTATCCCACTCTGTAGGTATCACTGGCTTAGGTATAGCCTGATTTTCATCCTATCTACCTGATAGGAGTTTTTCAGTTTGTGTGGGAGAGTTCACATCAGTCATTGCTTAACTGTCTTGTGGGGTGCCTCAGGGTTCTGTTCCTTGGGCCTACTCACAGGTGGTGCAGTGGTAGTGCTGCTGCTTTGCAGTAAGGAGACTGTGGAAGATTGTGGGTTCGCTTCCCGGTTCCTCCCTGTGTGGATAGCGCTTTGAGTACTGAGAAAAGCACTATATAAATGTAATGAATTATTATTATTATTCTTTTTTCATTATATATGCTACCGTTAGCTCATATTTTCCAATTCTTTTAAGGATATTTCTTAACATTTCTATGCTGATGACATCCAGTTCTATTGTTCTCTTACGATCCAACAGCTATACGTTTGCTTTTCTAGTTGATTGTCTGACGGAGATTAATAAATGGCTGTTAGCCAACAATTTAAAGTTAAACTCTCAGAAAACAGAGCTTCTAATTTTTGCCTCTCCTGACCTATACATGGCAATTAGCCAAAAGCTTTTGTTACTTTCTAGTTTCTCTAAGGTCTCTCTATGCAACATGTGAGGTCCCTTAGTCGCTCCTGCTATTTTCATTTGGAAATCTTATCCAAATTAAGGACTGTTGTTTCTAAGGCCGAGATGGAAATGCAAATTCATGCTTTTATCTCATCATGCATTGATTTTTGTAACTCTCTTTATACCTGTCTAAGCAAATTTGGTTTAACTCACCTTCTGACCATTCAAAATGCAGCTGGCAGGCTTTTAACACACTTCCATAAGTGGACTCATATTACTCCTATCTTATTCTGTTTTCATGGGCTTCCAGGATAATTCAGGATACAATATAAAATTCTCATACTCACTTACAGAGCCCTGCATGGTCAAGCTCCTCAATACATTGTGGATCTCCTGCACCATTACACCTCTAGTCAAGCTCTGAGATCCAGCCAACAAGGCCTTCTTTCTGTCTCTCACTCCAAGCTGAAGACGTGTGGGGATCGACTATTTCAATCTGTTGCTCCCAGACTGTGGAACAGTCTTCCTCCTGCCATGAAATCAGTGCATTGTGTTGAACAGTTTAAAGCCCAGCTTAAGACCTTTTTACACAAGCTTTTGGGTAGTTTTTGACATTATATTTTCACTTTTAATTTTATTATAATTTTGTTTTTTTATTTTATTGTACAGCACTTTGTGACACCTGTCTGAGAAAAGAGCTTTATATATTTTACTTACTTACTTAATTACTAAAAATAATAAATTGATTGGAATAAAGTGTTTCTTATTTTTGGCATTTTTTGGGGAAACTTATAATATCTGTTATATTATTATATTATTTATAATATTTTTTTCAGAACTATTTGAAATAATGTCTCTATCTATAATCTAGGAAAGATTAATATTATGTCTGTCATAATGTTTACTACAGCATTAAGTGCAGTGGTATCTGTTTATTGATTATGTCCTAAGTTGCTAAAGTACATTATTAATTATCTCTTGATGTCTACCAGTGAATAGAAGCTTTTAAAGTTAAATTCTTTTTATTTTTTTGTGGTCACATTTTAATTTCTTTTCCTTCTATAAAAACAAACAGTCAAAGGTTTTAAACAACAAGTGTGACAGCAATGTAACAAAAAAGAAAAAGCAGAAAAAAAAATCCCAACCAGTACATACTTGTCATAATAGCCACCCTCGGCTGAACCCCATGCTTAATGCTTTCTTGATGACACTCTTTGCAAAACTTTTTTTATTTGAAGATACTACTGGAAATGAACGGTGTACCACTGCACATGTTGTTTACTGTATGTTGAATCTGCTAGCACTTGTACCACGAGATGGCCAGCTGTTTTCACAGAAAGACAGGTATTTTTTACTGTGTAGCTTAATGTGGTCTATTTATGTAACTCAATTTAAAGTTCCATTGCATAGTGACAGTTTTATGTAATTTGCTTATTGATTGTGCACTTATTCCCAGATATCGAGGGAAAAAGATATACAGTAATCCCTCCTCGATCGCGGGGGTTGCGTTCCAGAACCCCCCGCGAAAGGTGAAAATCCGTGAAGTAGAAACCATATGTTTATATGGTTATTTTTATATTGTCATGCTTGGGTCACAGATTTGCACAGAAACACAGGAGGTTGTAGAGAGACAGGAACTTTATTCAAACACTGCAAACAAACATTTGTCTCTTTTTCAAAAGTTTAAACTGTGCTCCATGACAAGACAGAGATGACAGTTCCGTCTCACAATTAAAAGAATGCAAACATATCTTCCTCTTCAAAGGAGTGCATGTCAGGAGCAGAGAATGTCAGAGAGAGAGAGAGAGAGAAAAAAGCAAACAATCAAAAATCAATAGGGCTGTTTGGCTTTTAAGTATGCGAAGCACCGCCGGACAATGCAGCTGCTAGGAAGGGAGAAATGTGAAGGTAGTCTTTCAGCATTTTTTAGAGGAGCGTCCATATCCTCTAGGCCAGGGTGCGAACAGCTCCTCTGCTCACACCTCCTCCGTCAGGAGCAGAGAATGTCAGAGAGAGTGAGAGAGACAAAGAAAAACAAACAATCAAAAATCAATATGTGCCGTTCGAGCTTTTAAGTATGCGAAGCACTGTGCGGGAAGCAGGTCACTTGACAAAGCAGCTGCACGGAAGGGAGAAATGTGAAGGTAATCTTTCAGCATTTTTAGATGAGCGTCCGTATCGTCTAGGGGTGCAAACAGCCCCCCTGCTCACACCCCCTCTGTCAGGAGCAGAGAATGTCAGAGCAAGAGAGAGAGAGAGAAATGCAAACAATCAAAAATCAATACGTGATGTTTGAACTTTTAAGTATGCGAAGCATGGTGCTGGAAGGATATCGCTTGACAAAGAAGCCACATGTAAGCCCCGCAAGGAAGGGAGCAATGTGAAGGTAACCTTTCAGCGTTTTTTGAACAGCAGCCGTATCCTCTAGGGGTGTGAACAGCCCCCGTGCTCACAATATATTTGAGGAGTTTTATTTAATATGTAATACGTGCTCTGGTTGGGTAGCTTCTCAGCCATCTGCCAATAGCGTCCCTTGTATGAAATCAGCTGGGCTAACCAACTGAGGAAGCATGTACCAGAAATTAAAAGACCCATTGTCCACAGAAATCCGCGAACCAGCAAAAAATCCTCGATATATATTTAAATATGCTTACATATAAAATCCGCGATGGAGTGAAGCCGCGAAAGTCGAAGCGCGATATAGCGAGGCATTACTGTACTGAAGCACACTTAATTTAAGTATTTAAGTGTGCTTCAATAATATATTAAAAGTGTATTATTTTTGAGTTGTAAGTAAATTTGAAATATATCACAAATATGTTTTCGCATTTTGATTGAAATATAAATCTGTTTCCAATATATTATAAGTGTGTTAACAAGTGACTGAAAGGTGGATTCAAATATACTTTGTGGAAACAAAGTACATTTATGAAAATACAGAAATAATTTTAAAAAAAGTGTACTTAAGCATATTTAAGCACATCTTAAAAGTGTCTCAAAGTAGCACATTCAAGTACACTTAGTTGTATTTAAGTATATATTTAGTTACACTAATGGTACATTATTAGCACTCTAAGTACAACATTTGTGCTTGAAAATAGCAAACTTTTAAGATGGAAAGTGCGCTTAAATTAAGTGTATTTTAGTGCACTTTTTTTACCAGGGACATTCTTCTAGTCTGTTGTTTTTTGGATGTTTATTCCTCACCACTGAAGCTGAAGTTTATAGCCCACGTCTAGCTGTTGTATGCAGTGTTTCTTCTGGCTTTGGTTTCTTCTTTGACAACTGGGTATTAACTGTGGCTTATCTTCTGCCTACCCACAGTGCAAACAACATTCACTCAAATCTGGTGCCTAATTGGAAACCTACTGCAGTATTCCTGTCTGTTAGTGATTAAAACTCTGATCATGATCATTCATTTCTGATTCTACTAGAGACCTTGACCCCAGATTTGATTATATCCTCAAAGTCTGTTTTTGATTTTAAAGCTGACTTTTACAGTCCTAGTGCTCTCACGCTTGATAAAATAAAGAAATTGCCTACTTTTTCTTTACTAGCTTCCACATTTCTCTGATCTCAACACTTACCTCTTTCAGTTGTCTCCATTTATTTCTAACGCCTTCCTTCCTTTATTAGAAGCTTCTTGAATCAATATATAGATATTTTATTTGTTTTTATTTGCCACAATGTCTCATATTTCGCTCACTTCTATCCCTTTTGCTTGGTTCCATCTACCACATCTCTAGTGTTTCATCCTGGGTTGAACAGCAGTTGGCTGACACAATACTATTTCTTTCTGTCATTTCATCTTGTACCCTCACAAATATGTAGTAAAAAAGTATATAATTTGAAATGTTTGCATACATTAACATAACATTTTCAGATCTGATTAATCCATCTGTCTTTGAATTATTAAATAGATGCTCCTGCACAGCCCTATCTTTAAATAAAGAAGTCTTGAAGTAACACTATTGAAAATTCCTTTCAAGTTATCTTTAAATGAAGATAAAGTGATTTAAAAAAATCTGTAATTTATGTAAGGATTCTTGTCAATATCCAGCATATAACTCTACATAAAAATTCTGCTAAATTAGTACAGTAAATTCTGCTAATACTTGTGGAAACGAGAGAACAAAGCATTATGTCAGATATCAATCACTGTCTTTGCAACAAAAATAAAGATGTGATTGAGTGTGCATCCCACAGACCAGTTTCTCTTTTGAATAATTACTGTATATTAAGATCCTGCTACTCTTTTGAATAATTACTGTATATTAAGATGCTACTAAAAGTGTTATGTAGACAAATACACACCTGAAGACAGATTTTAATAGGATTATGGGATCAATTAAATAAATAAAGTGAGAAACTGGCAGAGGTCAAACCTGGCAGATCAAAGATTACCAAAAGTCCAGCAAAAATAAATTATAAAAAAAAAAGCCAGAAAGCCCCAATGCCAACCTAGGAATTTTCAGCCCTAAAGATAATAGCACACAAACAGTATTTTGTTTGGTATTCACAGACTTTCTTAAATAGCGGCAAAGCTATGATGTAGTAGTGAAGGGTATCCATTACCAAACATAATATGGCTGGCCCAGTAAAAGAAAAACTCAAAATGGTGGTGATCATTGGAAAAATCCCAGGTCAAAATTGCACTGATGATGACACCAAAACAATGCTTAAATTTAATAACAATGTCAAAGTTAATGATAAAATACAAACCAAAATTTACTATAGAATATTTTCGTTAAAAGAATTGAGAAGGATATCCTCTCCATGATAGTTCAAAATCAAAAAAGATTTACCAAAGTTAGATGTTCATAGTCTGTCATGTTTTTTGTTAAGATTATTACTTTTTCATATATTCATTTGAATTTGATTATTTTTAAATGTGCCTCCCTTGTTTTTCTTGTTTGTTTTTCCTTTTATAGTGGTGATATCATGGCATCACTATTTGTATTTTGATGCAAATTCCC
This sequence comes from Erpetoichthys calabaricus, assembly GCF_900747795.2. Taxonomy (NCBI): domain Eukaryota; kingdom Metazoa; phylum Chordata; class Cladistia; order Polypteriformes; family Polypteridae; genus Erpetoichthys; species Erpetoichthys calabaricus. Next base: position 256,439,648 of record NC_041394.2, on the reverse strand, counting down.
CCATTTTGCCCTTGATGTTCATGGCTGTGGCCATATTGTGTATGTTAATTATGCTCTCTGCTACCACGTGACCGTCAAAATGATCACCTCATCAGTATATACGGTAAAATATAAGAATGGTATATTCAGTGTTTAAGTCATAGGTAAAATCTAAAATAAACTAGATAGTTTCAGCAATTTATTTATGGAAAGAATCTTCACATAGCAAAGACTTTTTGCTTGGATTTTAACTAAAACATTTGCTTTGTGATTTTGGGCCCATTATTAGATTTTGCTTTTCCTGGTTTTGACCTTTTTTCTGGTATATGACTACTCTTTGAATCACCCCACTAACCAGTATAATTTCCGGGTCCAAAATTTCTATGCTTCTTACATTTTTGTGTTTCGAAGCTCATTTTTACATATTTTCCTATAGTATCTTTGTCTCCAGAGGTTCCATTATTAATGAATGTACAAAAAAGCTTTTGCTAATGTTGATTGTAATGTTGAAGAATCTAGTAAAATTCAAGGAAACAGGCAATGACAATATATTCTTAGCTCTCCAAAATATATAATAAAAATGATCGCAGTACTTGACACAGTATGCTGTAAACATTCTATTTACTTAGTCTAATGGAGAAATCTCCTTTCTTCATATTATTGGTGTAGTTTTACAGGTGCAGAGCCTCCCTCTGTATCTTGAGTGGTCCACTCAACATTTTACATTCAAAATCTGGCATGGTTTGGCGTTTTACCATTATTCTAGCTATGTGCTCTAAGTGGCTTCATGAATTGCCGATGTCATGAGTTGCTTAGAAATCAGTGCATCCAGGTTGTAGAAGTGTACCCTAGACCAGTGGTCCCCAACCTTTTTGACAGCAAGGACCACTTCATTAGATGCAAATTTTTCCATGGACCGGTTGGGGGGGGCAGTTTTATACACAATTTACATAACATTTCTATTATTATTAAAGTTATTAAGCATTTCGCATACGTTTGCAATCTGAGATTTTTCTTCTTTTTTTGCATATAACAAAGACATATGCTTTACATTTGCCAATCCAACAGATTGCACATCACAAACATTAACACTGCAATCTTTTTTTCGTGTCTGCCGTTTCTGTAGGAGGGTGACAATGAGTTAAATTCCAATGGATGTTTTTCAAATGTTGACAAGCAATAAGCAAAAGGAATCAATGAAAACCACAATGTACAATGTTTCTGTTTGGGGATCGTTGTGCAAACGTGCATAACAGAGCTGCAACCGCAGATCTAACTGCTCTGTGGATGATTCGTTCAAGCATTTCAAGGTCACTTCGTTGTAATGAAAGCATCTGTTGAATGTACTTCGTAGTAACGTGATTTCTATAGACTCATGTCATATGGGGAAACTGTCGGGACCATAAAAATACTTTGTTGTAATAGTCTCTCACCTCGGTCTCTCTCCTCTCTGCACCGCTGCAAAGCCCCGCCCGCCAAGCATTCTGAAAAGTCTGAGTGAGTCGCCGTTGCCGGCAGTTCTCTCGCGGCCCGGCTGTCAGATGGCTGCGGACCGGTAGTGGACTGCGGACCGGGGGTTGGGGACCCCTGCCCTAGACAACACGTATCTGTGCCCTGACCACCCTGTGTTAGCCTCATCGAGTTTAAAATCTTACTGCTGTTATCAATGTTCCCTTGCTTTTTTGGTCACACTCCTCAATCTAAGCTTTTCAGTTAGTGTTATCTGTTTTATAGTTGTGCTCTTTTTAGAATGTGTACAATTTTGTCATTTTCTGACCATTTTCACCCTGTCAGACTTTCTTATAATTTTCTTTTTAAAAGGACCAGTCTGATTTCTTTGATTGCCATTGTTGCACCACCATCATCATTTTCACTTTGCATATGCTGATGAGAGTTGTGGTAGAAACAAACTAAGAAGGTCTGACCAGTCCATCCAGTCCTCAGTAACTTCTTACACCACTGCTTGGAGAAATCCTAAATGATCCCAAGCTGTCAGGCTTAAGCAGATATTTTGTTTTTATGTTTTGTTATTTTGATGACATCATAACCAATGACATTTTCTGTATCTGTTTTTCATTGGCACTGATATTTTACAAATTTTTTTTTTACTTTGACACTGAGTGGATACTAGACACATGAATTTGGTGCAGGCGGCACAGTGGCGCAGTGGGTAGCGCTGCTGCCTCACAGTTGGGAGACCTGGGGACCTGGGTTCGCTTCCCGGGTCCTCCCTGCGTGGAGTTTGCATGTTCTCCCCGTGTCTGTGTGGGTTTCCTCCGGGCGCTCCGGTTTCCTTCCACAGTCCAAAGACATGCTGGTTAGGTGGACTGGCAATTCTAAATTGGCTCTAGTGTGTGGGTGTGTTTGTGTGTGTCCTGCGGTGGGTTAGCACCCTGCCCGGGATTGGTTCCTGCCTTGTGCCCTGTGTTGGCTGGGATTGGCTCCAGCAGACCCCTGTGACCCTGTGTTTGGATTCAGCGGGTTGGAAAATGGATTGATGAATTTGGTGCTCTGCATCGATCAGTTGTGTTAATCGATGAAATCCACCAAAGCCTTTTTTGCAGCAAATATGCTGTATTCGACAATGACTTTGTTTGCTGAATATTTTCCTGGAAATGTGCACTTTTTTTAATTTTTCCCTGGTGTCCCATAATGCTTAGGCATTTTTCCACGGTATCCCATAATGCTATGCAAGGCCATGTATGTGTTCTGTAAGATCATTGCAGCGCTGCTTTGGGCATGCATGATATCACGACTAGATCAGTACTCCAGCCTTCCACCCCGCTCATGTAAAAAAAAAAATAAATTGCAGAGGGGTACAATAGCTGACCATACAGTAATAAGAATATTATTAGTACTGCCATTGGACATATAACACTGATCTCTGCCCGCTGGCCATGCAATGCCACATGGCTAATTTGAATGCATAGTTAACCGTGTGCCCCGCTAGGGTCTCAAAACAAGCCTTAAAGGAACCCCAGCTTTGAGAAAGAAAACACATGCAACCCTTTAAAATTATAATAGTAACAACATTTTTATTGCTATTTACTGGGTCTGTCTATCTTCTTCATGAAAGAAAACAGTGCAAAGCAGTTGCACAGAGATTGGAAACAAAAAAGATGTGCAGCTGCACCCAGTGCTGTAACTTCAAACAATGACGCTGCTTTGTTGCAATCTGTTGTACCTCTAGATTGAAATTCTGAGTGCAATGATATAACACTGCTGCCTCACAGCTCAGATCACATTCTGCAGTAGCTTTTGGGGACACTTAAAAGACCATTGCACCATTGCAATCTTCTCAAAACTATTTTAGTTCCAACTTCTCCATTGGCTTTTTTGTGGAGTTTGGTGAAATTCACAAACATTGTGATTTTGCCTAACACATGGCAAAGCAAACTCTACAAGGTTTGATCTTCACTATACATAAGCAGTAATTGTTAAAGATTCCATACCTGGAATATTATTTCAACAATACAGATAGTTCTAGGGTCTTATTTAGTTAGTTGTAAACTTGTTAACTTTTAAATTCTAGTCAAGTTAATTTTCAAGTGAAAACGGTTGCATTTATAGTCTTACTATTTATGACAACAGCCATCCATGTTGAAATAATCTGAAATGTTTTCTAGTTGAATTTAAAATTTTGTTCTGTTTTTGATGCTTCAGAAAGGAAAGCTATAGCTATTAAAACATATTTGAATTTGAAACAGGGTAAGAAATCAATCAGTAAGTAAATGTTAAAGTGCTTTTTACTGCCTAAGGGTTGAATGATAGTGCTCTATCAGGTTTTAAAAATGGCATTTCTTGAAATATAAGCTATTAAAGTCAGATATACTCTAGTGCAGGTAAACATTCTAGTCTTTAATTTGAGAAGAAAAAATCCTTTCTCTACTTAAATGTTATTCTCCAAAAGTAATTTTGGGTTATTCATGGCTTAGGTGCCACAGTCCTGTGAATAACTGGAAAACAAATGAATTATGGTCATCAAACAGAAATGTATCACTAAAGTCTTGCTTTGCTATCATTCCAAACGAGTGTTTTTGCTTGCTGATTTGTTCAGCAAACAAATCTCATTGCAACTACCACACCATTGGCACTATGATTGGGCTTTTTGCCTTATACTGTACCTGTTATAGCTTTACCTAAGGGAAGGTTGTTTACACTGTCAGGTCCCAAAAATAAGCCACTGAAAATTTTTATTGAAGAAAATTTGGAAACATTGATTTATTAGGCTCTGAGATTGTCTTGCTGAGGCACTTTTTCAGTCTGAAGAAGGATGGTTCATTAATTATTGATTATACAAAATTTTATAAAAATGCAATAAAAAATAATTATCCACCTTTTTTAATTACTTCCCTTTAACCAAATCAATAACTTTACCATATTAGTATCATACTCTTTCTGCACACTGCATTTAATTTAATTCAAATCAGAAAGGGTAACAAATGAAAATTGCAGTTTTTTTCTGGACATTACTGATACATAACAATACCCCTGTAGTATTGTATTTTTATTAACAATATTTTTTGGTATATTTTAGAAATGTATGTGTTATGTGGAGATGTTGCATCCAGCGTGAGTGTAGCTGCAGTTTTTCTCAATTTCTGCACAATGGTAGTTTACAAAGGAAGAACTGAGAAAGTGCTTGGGTGGTTGGTGGGCTGTGTTTTAGCATATTATCATAGTACATTTAATTTTGTAATCTCATCTAGGTTTAATAATAAAGAATGTTAAGGCAGATGCACTTTGATTTAAGATCTTTGAATCGTAGGCGAATCTGAACCAATAACCTTAAAAAGGAATTAGCAGAAACAGCAGATATTAAAGATCTGTTCCCTTATTTATCAAGCATCTTAGAGTAGGAAAACAGTCCAAACTGGCTCAAAAATCCCAGAGTGATGCAAATTTTGGTCCTACTCTCTGGTGTAGGAATAATATCATTTAATTAGTTTTCATAACTTAGAAAACTAATTCTAATTTCACCAGGATTAAGGAGTGTTTGCAATCTGTCCTAACTTGTTAGTACATGCCAAAAGATGTCTTTCAGGAAGAGACAACACACTGGACAACAATGAACTTTTAAAAAGATACTGATTTGATATGATGGCATAATATTCGTAACAGTTTTATACTTCATATGATAACTCCATTTACAAGGAGAAACCATGTGCTCTCAGCCAAAATAAAAGTATTGGTATCGTTACTTTTTTGGCCGCAGGGAAAATACAGCTTTGCAACAGTGATGATTTTATGTCTCAACCAATCATTTTTTGAGTTTTGTACCATAATTTAAATGCCCTTAGAATGCATGCAAATTAATAAACTTCTGTACCTTTCTGTGTGAGGTAGTTCTGTTTCACATATTACAATTACATAACAGAACACTGTCCTGATTCATTTTCTACCATGTTCTTCAGCTTTTGTCTTGCAACATCTTCTTCCCCAAGAATCTTTACCATCTCAGACAGCATGGGCTGAATACTGTTCATTTCTGCTTGAGCTGAAATGCATGGTTCCTGGACTGATGGTCCTGCAGAAGTGGATGCTGATGACTTTTCAGGTTTTTTATGAGTGATGTGCCTGTTGCCAGATGACAGCCAGAATTCCACAGCTGGTAGTGGGTCAAAATCTTCTAAAGGTTTGCCATCAACAACAATGCACATCTGGTTTTCCTGAGTCAGGCGGGTTCTTAGAGAACTCTTTACTAAATTCATATTGGAGAATAATCTCTCACAAGAAGCTGTGGAAGGAGAAACTGTAAGAAACAGTGAGATCAGCACACTGACATTCTTCAGAGACTCTTCCTTCCTCTGCAGAACTGAGGTATAGACAGCAAGTGGATGGTAATGCCGTTGCATTAATATCTGCACTTTAAGTTCTTGCCATTCAGATGGTGCATGTTTAACTTCCTCATCAGTCAATAAATCACTATACTGCTGACACAAGTTCTTGATTTCATAGTTTCCATAAGTGCTCAGTTCAGACAGAGCGTGTGGCCAGATTCTGAAATCAAACACCCTCATATCTGACACAGGAGGCTTATCAAGGTCAGAGAATCTGGTATACTAAACCATGCTTTCCAGGAGATCATGAACATCTCTGTCTTCACAAAAATCTCTGAAACCACCAGACAGCTTTAAGTATCCATCAAATGTACTAGACTCCTTGTCAAACAGGTTATAAAACTTTTCTCCTGGCTCCTTTGTCATGGCATGCAATCTGGTGTACAAGGTGTCAATGGCCTCCTTAACTTCAAATATCAGCAAGTCTTCCATCCATCCATTTTCCAACCCGCTGAATCCGAACACAGGGTCACGGGGGTCTGCTGGAGCCAATCCCAGCCAACACAGGGCACAAGGCAGGAAACAATCCTGGGCAGGGTGCCAACCCACGGCAGATCAGCAAGTCTTTGCTCTGGAAAGGAGTTGAGGTGGTTGTAATAGCATAAAGTACATACATCATCAGATATAGATACTTAATAAATTTTACTTGCTTGAGGTCATATAGGATGGCTTTAGCCTGCCCCAGTTCATCTGCCTTGTTTGATGTGGAAAGTATCTGTTCCATGTGGGTAACAGTTACATGTAAATCCTGGCTAACAGCTTTCAGTGCTCTGGACTTTGATGATACCCATCTGATGGCTTTTATTTCTGAATGCATAAGCAAGGTTTCATTCAAAATTGACACAAGATTTTGCAGCTCACTTCGTCTCTTTGGTGAAAAAGAATAAAACTTGCAGATGCGCTTAATGGTGTCTTCAAACTTTTTCAGATAGCCTACGTCTTTTACAGCATCAAGTACACCTAACTCCAGTTTATGTGCCACACAGTGTGTAACAAGAACTTTGTTACTTACACAATCACTGAGCTTTCTGGCAACACCATTTTTAGCTCCAAGATTAACTGCTGCACCATCTAGATTAATGCACACAAGCTTTGGGTCATTGTCTCCAATGTTTTCAATATCAATGCCACATTTTGACAAACCATTTTTTATGTCCGCAACAACACCATCTGCTCTGGCGTTTTCTAAATTCTCAATGCTAGCCTAGGCTGTGTAAGGATGAAACGTTTCTGGATGAACGTACCTCAGTAGTATACCTTCTTGGTCTATTACTGATGAGTCGGTGCTTGAGTCACTCATGACTGAAAAGAATCTGACATGTTTTATTTTTAATAAACCAACAGCGTGAAACCAACTTGTTTTATATGAAAAATTCTCTAATCAAAAACTATCTATAGACAGCTCATCAAAATTGATGTTGTCAGGCAATAAATTTCTTAACTCCTCAATATATCACAACCTACGCAAAATCGCAAATTTCAGGAAAGATTAACTGCCTAACAAGCTTTGTTATGTGGTGAAAACATTTGCATTGTAAGTAAAATGACCGCATTTTTATGTAGAAACAATTAATTTTATCAATAATATATAAAAGTTATCGATTATAATGAAAAATCATCAGATTACATCATAATGTCGGCATGAAAAAAAATGACCGCATCTCCAAGCGTGTAAATAGTAGGGTAAAATACTTGTGTAAGACCGTAAGAGTGCTTCCCCTTTGAAAAATCAGCCATCCTTTTGTAAATAATATTGAAGACATGAAGAATATGCCTAAGTAGACTGTTTCCGCACGAAGTATGTACCCAAATGTTTAAAATTTGAAAGTAGTGGTAAAAATGTGCCCTGCACACACATAGAATTTTTTTTTTCTCCAGAAAATTGCACATGTCCGCGGAAAACTGAAACCAGAAAAACACGATTGTCCGACGGTCAATTTACCCATGTCGGACGAGTCGGACTTTGGATTTCCGCACCCCTGATTCATGTTGTTTCAAAATGGCAACAATTAAGTGTAGCTTAGTTTAACATCCTATCTTATTATGTGTTCATTCTTCTTCCTATCCTGTGACTTATAAATTTACTGTTGCTGAATAACTACAAAATTCCTTCATGAGTGCCATGTTGCATTTGGAGATGCAATAAAATTGTGATATCATTCATTTTCAAATGTGAACTCTTACACCTTGCTGAAAGTAGGTGTAGGATGCTACATACAGTAAATGCTTATAATTGTCCTTCTCTGAGGTAGGAAAAATTCTTATTCTAGTCAAATTGTCTTAGTCAAACTTTTAGTGCAATTCCTAGGAGTAATTCTGAGATGCTTGATTAATATGGGCACTGGTGTGGTTGTTCCATAAAGCCCATTTTACCCAATTTGGGGGGAAAAGAAACAAAAAGCTAAGAGTTGGACCAAATATTTACCACCAGAATTTTCAGCTTTCAAGGTTTCCCAAAAGTTTTTTATTGTTGTTCACAATTTACCTCAGCAAAGGTCACTAAACTGCAAATTAAACTCAGTTTGGACAGATGATCAAAAATATGAGGGGACAATAAAGATTTACAAAAAAACTTTAAGATGCAATAGTGATAATTTTCCAATTGGCAGAACATTCAAGAAATTATCAAGTCAAAAGTCAAAGCGAACTTTATTGTCATCTCAACCATATACATGTACAGTATACAGATAGACGAAATTGCAAAGCTCAGGGTCCACAGTGTAACAGCATGTAGTGCAAATAATAAATTAATAATAAATTTAAAATAGAATTAAAATTTAAAATTAAAACACAAACAAGACAAGACATTGTGCAAAGACAAGACAAAGAAGTACTGTAGCAGCAATATTGACGTGTAGTAAGCAATATGAACATTGATGCAATGTATGGTATTTGCAATTTAGATACATAAATATAGTCAATAGATATGTAATATAATAAATAAATAAATAATAGATATAGATAATACAGAAATTATCAGTGTATGATAATAGTTGTTTAAGACATGTGTAAACAATGACAGGTCAGAATGTTTCGCAGCAGAAGGATATCAAGAATGTCAAAATACTTAAAGGTCAGTATGAGCTTTTCAGTTCTTTTTTACATGCACATTAGTCTTTGCAGGAAAGTGGCTTCCATGTATAAAAGTTCTGTGTCAGCGGGTTTTTAGAGGTGGTTGAGACAGTGTGGTAGATCCCAGGGGGCAGCATAGTGTTAAGGAGTCTGATAGCTTGTGGGTAAAAACTCTCCTGCAGCCTGGCAGATCTGACTCTGATGCTGCAGTATCTTCTCTTGGATGGCAAAGTGTGAAAAGTCCAGTGAGGGGTGAAAGGGGTCCTGCACAATGCTGCAGGCCTTGTGGACACTGCATTTGTAAAATTTGTCCTGTAGTGAAGGGAGAGGCACCCTGATAATGTTCTCTGCTGTCTTCACTATCCTTTGCAGGCGCTTGCAGTCGGATATGTTGCAGTTACCATACCAGACCGTGAAGCAGCTAGTCAGAACTCTTTCAATGGTGCCTCTGTAGAACATGTTGAGTATGGAAGGGGGAAGACTTGCTCACTTCAGCCACCTCAGGAAGTGTAGTCTCTGCAGGGCTTTCTTGATTAGTGATGAGGTGTTATGCGTCCATGTAAGTTCCTCAGTTTTGTGCATGTGTACACCGAGGAACTTGGTATTCCTAACAGTCTCCACATCTAAACCGTTAATGCTGTGGGATGTGGGCAGGATGTGATTTTCTGAAGTCCACGATTATCTCTTTTGTCTTGTTAACATTGAGAGATAGATTGTTGTCTTCACACCATGCGGACAGCCGTTCTACCTCATCTCTGTATGCTGTTTCATCATCCCTGCTTATCAGTCCCAGCACCGTCGTATCATCTGCAAACTTGATGATGTGGTTGATGTTGTGCGTGGCTGATAGATAGATAGATAGATAGATAGATAGATAGATAGATAGATAGATAGATAGATAGATAGATAGATAGATAGATAGATAGATAGATAGATAGATAGATAGATAGATAGATAGATAGATAGATAGATACTTTATTAATCCCAATGGGAAATTCACATTCTTCAGCAGCAGCATAATGATACAATAAATAATATTAAATTAAAGAATGATAATAATGCAGGTGAAAAACAGACAATAGTCATTAGTCAGCAGGGTGAAGAGCAGTGGACTAAGCATGCAGCCCTGCGGCGCTCCAGTGCTCAGTGTGTTGCAGCCCATCCAAACTGACTGAGTCCTCTCTGTCAAGAAGTCCAGGATCCAATTGCAGAGGGTGGTGTTCAGGTCCAACCTTCTCAGTTTTACAACCAGCTTTTGAGGGATGATTGTGTTGAAGGTGGAGCTAAAGTCTATTAATAGCATCCTGACATATTTGTCTTTTTTTATCCAGATGTGTCAGGGAGAGGTGAAGGGCAGAGCATATGGCATCCTCAGTTGACCTGTTTGAGCGGTATGCAAACTGAAGAGGGTCAAGGGAGGCAGGGAAATTAGTCTTTATGTGTTACATGACTAACCTTTTGAAGCACTTCATGATGATTGCCGTGAATGCAACTGGTTGGTAGTCATTCAAGCATGTTACTGATGACTTCTTCTGCACTGGTATGATGGTGGTCGACCTGAAGCATGCTGGGACTTACGACTGGCTCAGAGATATGTTGAAGATGTCTGTGAGGACACCAGCCAGTTGACTGGCACATTCTTTGAGCACATGACCAGGTATGTTGTCAGGTCCTGCAGCCTTGCGTAGATTGACTCTGGATAGAGTCATCTTCACGTCAGTTATGGAGAGACAGAGTACCTGGTCAGTGGAGGGAGGTGTTGCTTTTCTCGCAGGCTCTTTGTTCTGCGCCTCAAACCATGCAAAGAAGTTGTTCAGCTCATCCGGTAGGGAGGCATCACCATCACTGCTGTGTGGGTTGGGCTTGTTGTTTGTAATTGTCTGAACACCCTGCCACATACGATGTGTATCTCTGGTGCTGCTGAAGTGTTTGTTAATTCTTATAAATGGGGATATCCCTTTTTGAATATTTGCATAGGTATAAGCCAACCCCCATTTTTTCTATCTCCTCAACCATGGCATCAGTACCGTGTTTTTCTGGTCATTTATACATTTTTGGGTAGGTTTGGACTAACGTTTGAGTAAACCTAAAGAAGACCGGCAACCACTCTTAAAAAGTTTCTCCAATTTCTGGGGTACATAAACATCCCATGTGTCTATGGTTCTGTGTGTGAAAAAATACTTTATAACATTTATATGAAATTTGCCTTTAACAAAGATTTTCCAAAATTGTCCCAGTGTTCTTGTTGCAGCATTAATTTTAAAATAATTACTTGGATCTACTGTATGAATTCCTTTCATAATTTTATGCATTTCAAACTTATCACCTCTTAATCTCTGCTTAAAATGAAATGGTTCAACTCTTTCAGTTTCTCCTTATAACTCATACCTACTAATCCCAGGATCAGCCAAGTTGCTCTTTTCCAGACTACCTAGCACTGCTATGTCTGTTTTTATGTAAATTATCTCTAGTTGATCCATTCGAGAGTCATCCCACTTTTCATTTTGAAGCCAGTTTCTTCCAGTCCTATTGTCACACAACTGCTACTCCTTGGTAGGTATAGGGCTTCAGTATGAAATTAGAAATATAGCTGATTCTTGATAGAGTTGAGAGTTAAACTTAACTCAAAACACTAGTCATTCCTAGAAAAGCCCTATTGCCAATTTGCACTTTTCTAGTCTTTCAAGTAAGTGTGCCACCTGTCTGAGCCAGCTTAATAGCAAGTGGTGATCAGTTGACAGTTTAGCACTCTTATTTACCTAACTGTCCAGTAAATAAGTCTTCATATCAAAAGACACAATTATAAAGTTGATCATTAACCTGTGGCTCAAGGTACTCTGGCACCAGGCACCCTTATGAGCCTCCGAATATTCAAACATTGTTTGTAAGAGCCAATGCACAACTAAAACAGAAGTCATGTAACAATTTGAGACTCATATTCATTTCTGCCAGGCAGTCCTTTCTAATATCTTTGTCATTCCCCTCATAGACAATGATGTCTCTACGGAGGACTAAAGTTCGTGGATAGTATTCTTTTGAGCACAAGATCATAGGATGTATAATATCAAGCTTAATTACATTTACAAATGCTACTATAGTAGTAGTATAGTATTCTGGAAGCAAAAACATAATTTTGATGTCATTTTAAATGTATCTTGCTGCCAGGATGATTAGCTTTTCAATATTTCTTAACTGGTTTTATGTTGATACCATCACATGCTTATTATTCTAGTGACCCTGAATAGGACTGAGTGGATATAAGAACACATTGGTGAGACAGATATTATATCAGTACCAGTAACGGCTCACTGCACGATAATGCAGTGAATACACTTGACTTGAGCATTCATAGTTTTCATACTCTTTCTCTGTAGCATTTGTTGATGCGCTTGCTGCTTCCTGAGCAGCTCTTCTTTTCTTCACCCTAGTGGCCCACTTCTTCTATTCGTCTGCATCTTTTCACGTTAAAACTGATTAAGTCAGTGTTTGTTTCTGCAATTACTTAGTACGTTTTCCTTAATTTTTCACTGAAGCTGGCACTTAAGTCTTCAATCTGCCTCAAGAATTATTTAAGATATGAAGAGGTAGGGGAAGTGTCAGCGAAAGTGGTAGGGATGAGAACAGAGCCCCGTATGCATGCGCTGCACAGCCGCCCTGCTGGCTGCTGCCGAGAGTTGATTCTATAATAAAATTAAATAAAAATAAAGAGAGGAATAACCTTGGAGGTCAATCATCACCCTGAAAGCAGATAGCAGATGTCATGTATATATATATATATATATATATATATATATATATATATATATATATATATATATATGTACCAAATTTCAGGTCAAAAGTTGAAATGACTTGTGAGCCACAGGTGATTTAAAATCCTGGACAGACAAATGGACAGCCACAGTAGAAAATTACATAAGAAGATTGTAATATTTTTTTCCCACGTAATTTTTTGGGTTCTATAACTAACCAGTATAAATACATTTTCATGTTACTTACTAAATCACACTTTATTATTTGATTAAACCAAAATTTTAATGAATTCAACTAAACTGTGACACAGAAATAATAAAACAAAAAACAAATATATAGTGACATATGTTTGCTAAAAGTGCTTTGTTCAATTAGTCTTCTTCCAAAATGGAAAAAAATAACTTTAATATTTCAGATCCACCATAATTCCCTTAGGATATCATTATTAGTTACTCAATATAAAGCAGACTTTAAAATGAAGCTAATTAACAACACAGTTAATAACAACAATTTTGAAGGGCAAAAAATGTGGGTATTGCTATCCAGAGTAACTTTCCGCCTAAAATAATGTGCCAAATTTAATTTAACTCTTTGTCCAGTTTTTGCATGCTCATTTAATTACATTTATTTTTATACATTTGACTACTGCATGTAAATAAAATGAAATATATAAAGAACAAATCAGATTAAACAGCACTGTCTCTTGTTTAATTTAATATATCATGAGACCTGCCTAACTGCTGGAATCTGATTAAAGCCCTAGTTAAACATGGGTTGAATTTTTATGCTCTATTATTTCTGCTAGGAAAATCAAAGGTATCTAACTCAAAAAATGTTATTAGGATACCTTTTCTCTGTTTTTTCTATTTTATAGAAACATATTTGTGTTTCAAAAAATTGTATTTATACATGACTTCACTCCAAACATTTTTGGCCTAACTAAAAGTGCATTACTTGTGTGTGTTCTCTGCTGTTCTTTTTCCTGTTTTCTGTGGTGGCGATCTGCACCACCACCACCTGATCAGGGCACCATGCAGTCCCTACATTGATGGATTGAAAGCCAGATGTCCACATGACTATCATCATCTAATTCTTCCACGTGAAGCCTGAAAACCATGAGGACTGATTTAAATCATTTATGTTAGGTAGAATGCCCAGTGTGGGCTGGGTGGTCTCATGGCCTGGAACCCCTGCAGATTTTGTTTTTTTTTTCTCCAGCCCTCTGGAGTTTTTTTTTTTCTGTGCTCCTGGCCATTGCACCTTACTTTATTCTTTGTTGGTTAGTATTGCCTAATCTTATTTTTATATATTTTTATAAACTTTTCTTTCTTCATCTTGTAAAACACATTGACCTACATCAATTGTATGAAAATGTGCTATATAAATAAATGTTGTGTAAACATGAAGACAGTCAATATTAAAGTATTTCTCGGGGGTATTTTTCGTACGTGGATTACTCGTTTAGCCGGATGTAATTGTTGACGATTTGGCCTGATCCTGGATCTGTCGGTTTTTTCGAAACTCTTGCTGGATGTGTTGTCATAGCAACACATCCAAATCCTCAAACCTGCTCGGAGCAGGTTTGTTCTATGTAAACAAGGATTAGCTCACACACTTAAGCAGTGTCCATGCGTGGAATTCATTCAGTCACGTCTTTGCCGTTCATGAGTGAGCGACCAATTGATATCGGTGCGCAAATTATAAGAAGAGAATTTCATGTAAAGAGGGTTTTGCGCGATTGTCAAGATCCTTTATTGCTCCCGGGGAAAATTCTTTTCGAAAGATACCGCTTTAGCCGAGGGGGAATATTGTACCTCAAAAATTCATTAGGACCTTATATTCGAAGTCAAACTCGGCGAAGTCAGGCTCTCACAACCACACAGACAGTATGCATTGCTTTGAGGTTTTTTGCAAGCGGCACTTTTTTTATATACTGAAGGCGATGCGGAAAATCTATCTAAAAGTGCAGTTTGCCAGGCAATTCTAAAGTCTGTTTGGCTCTGAAATATTTCTTTCGGGTTTTCATAGTGTTTCCTGGACACCTGCGTGTGCAGACAATAAAAGAGGCGTTTCATGCCATTGCAGGTAGGTAATACACAGGCTACAACACCCACAGTTCCATGAAGAATCTCACAATCAGCCGAACATTCTCATTACCAGGATTTCCAAATGTGATTGGGCCACATGGGACTGATCAGAGTGGAGTTTGATTTGGAAAATGTACCTCTCCTCCTTATGAATAATCAGACACAATGTCTTCATCAAATATTTGACCTTCGTCAATATCTCGTTAGTCAGACACAGGTTCTCGGGATATGACATTCCCTGCAACTGACCCAACAAAAAAAGACGGCTATATGGAACATACCTATGGCACACATTGAGGACAAATATGTGCAATGACCATCCTTTACCTGAAATGAAGTGACCACTGCATCCTGCCACTGGTTCTGAGGAGGAGCTTCCCCCTGGAATGCCCTCAGAAACAGGGCGATGGGCATTTTGCTGGAGAGCCAACACTTCTGCAGGGGTTAGGTCTGGACCGCGTGGACCTCCACCTGTTTTTTGCTTGTCTGCCTTCTTATTAGATTTAAAATTAATGTTCTTTACATTATATATGATTCTTTATGTCAACAATTCTTTAAATAGTTATATACCAATATTTAGCAGTTTGAAGTATATTCTTGTACTTCACTTTAACCTGTTCCTGTGTTCTCCTTGTGCTCACGTTTGATCTGGAATTATGACATATTAAATAATAATTAATCTAACACATAAGAAATGAAATGCTGCTTTCAGTAAGTACAATTCACACGTGTTTAATTTGTCGGCCACTTTTTGCCAGCCGTCTTTTCTGGTTTGGGCTGCTTTTGCAGTGTTACCCCTTGTGCATATTAAATCTTGAAATCCTTCGAGTAACTAACTAACACCCACCCACACACACACACACACCCACAGTTTGTGTGAAAAAAAATGCGCCCGTTCTTTTATCATTTTGTTGCAGCCTATCAAAGACTCGCTGATCATGTTTTCTAGACTCAATATATATGGGCTTTTCACTCAGCGCGGGCGCGCGCATTCATCTCGGATGATTAGATCCAGCTAGACTAATCTATTACACGGCTGCGTTTGAAAAACCGACCTATCCCAGATGAGTGTCACCGGCATTAACGTATCCAAGATGAGGCATCTGATCTCAGATAATTTAAGCGACATACAGAAAATACCCCCCTCATCTTCCCCTTTAAAAATATTTATAAAGAAGTGGTCACTGTTTTTCTGGGCTAGGACCAAAAATGGAGACAGGTATATACACTGAAACATACATATAAAATTTGATGGACTGATGGTAGTAGCAACTATTAATTTGCTTCATTCTTTATTATCACTTTGAAATTGAAAATTATGTTATTTTTTATCTTAGAAACTGAGAAAAAGAGGCTAAAATACTGTTTGCTTGTGGGTGTGTTTCTTATGGAGCTTTGCTGTGAAACAGCTGGCTTTTGTTTTCTATTTAATTGCAGAAGGAAGTTTTTACGTATAAAAACAATGAAATTATAGGTGTGTGTCTCAAAAAACTGGTCCAGGGAGTGCTAATTCCTTGGATAGACCAGGATCAGTGCTGTGAATTGTACTATGCAAATGATGTTCTGCTTAAAGAGTTACGTCAAAGCCACAAAAGAGACAAAACAATGACATTAAAAGCACAAATCAGTCATGGCACAAATGGTAAGTTTATACTTTGTTTGTATTAAATAATCATTCCACATACAAAATATATAGTTGAATGGTGCAGTTGGCTGAGGTGCTCTTGGTGCTTATGTTGTTATCTTCCCCAGATGCCATAGGATTATGCAGAAGTTGTGGAAGGTTATGAAGGATCACAATTCAGAAGTCCCAGAGCTGAGCAGATCAGCAGCTATGTTGCTCCAGCATGTCTGTGGCCCAGCAGTTCTGGGGTCTCAGCATGCCAGAGTGGTAACACTTTTTGCAACATTGGGATTTTGATTTTATACAACAAACCAATCAGTGTCTAACTATGAGTTTACCCCTCCTTTTGTAGAAGTCAGTGTAAAACAAAAAATAATGTTCCTTGTTTTTGTAGCAGAGCCCAAGAAGTGCTTTCTCATGAATTTATAAAGCACAAATATGAAAAAAGAAGCAAGTAATACATAATAAAAAGGAAACGTGAGCACTGTAACATAGCAATAATACTAATAATAATCAGAAATAAAATATACAGCATATTGTATATGAAAGAATAATATTTAATTAGCAGGCTATTACTGTATATGTGTATATATATATATATATATATATATATATATATATATATATAGTGAATTAGACGCTGTGTAGCACCCGACCCAGCACAGACTCACACTGAGGCACATGTAAAATGACACAAAGACTTTTATTTTCTTCAGCTGGAGGGCACATCTTCCCCGTAGTCCCTCCAGCTACAACACAGTCCCAGAAGCACATAAATCACACAACACACTCCTTTTCCTCGTGCCACCACCACTTCTCCCGTCTAGCTTCGTCCTCCACCTCCCGACTCTGGCTTCTGAGTGGTGGTTGCTGGCCCTTTTTATAACCCACCCGAAAGTGCTCTAGGTGCTTGATCACCTGTTTCTGATTGCACTTCTGGGCAGGGCTGTAGAGTTGTCCAGGCTGGGTCAGGGACCCATGCAGCACCCCTGGCAGCCACCCCAGATCCCAACAAGGCTGAGGAGAACTCCGTCTCCCATGGAGCCCTGCGGGAAACTGAGGCACCATCGTCATCCAGGGAGGCTGCCTCCAAGCGTCCCAGGGGAGGTACTGAGAAGCCCATGGTTGCTTCCCTGGAACATATGTAGAAGAGGCGTCCCAGCCGGGCATATATATATATATTGTGGTGGATTGTCGGCTTCTTACTCCAGCCCTCACCCCCAGGCCGCCAGGAGGAGCTCTCCGGACAGCGTGGATGTGCCCCGAGTTCCAGCAGGGCCTCATGGACTATGTAGTTTTTATACAAAGCCCTGCTGGATACCTTGGGGGCCATCAGGCGTCGCTGTAAGGGGGCTCGTGGGCTCTTTTGTACCCTATAACCCGGGAGTATGTCATGGTCACGTGACAGGAAGAAACGACGTGCTCCCGGGTTGAAGAAAAGGACTGTTTACCCTGACCCGGAAGGAATAAGGAACTGTGGACTGTTGGACAGGAACACCTCCGGGTCAGGGTGTATAAAAGGATTGTGGGAAAGCCCAGACACTGAGCTGAGCTGGGAGGTAGGAGGGTGAAGTGTCTGGGCGAGGAGGAAAGAGTATTGTGAGAGAGAATTGTTGTATTTATATGAGTGTGGAGTGGAGGGTGCTTTGTGCACGTGAGTACAAAATAAAAGAGTCTTGTGCTTTTACATCGTGGTTGGAGTGGTACCTGAGGGTTCAAGAGGTGGGCAAAGGGCATATCTGCTACAATATATATACTGTACGTATTTGTGAACATATCTATGTTCAGTGGGAATTGGCAAGGTATATAACCTGACTTTCAATTTTAATTAATTAATTGAAGAAAAAATTTTTGTTACTGTATGTTCAAGTTAAAGTGAAGAACAACATAGCGATTGAGTGTTAAAGAGTAATATTAGATTTGCCTATTATCTGAGTGGATAGCAACTCCAAAGCTTTCAGTAGTATGCTAAACCATTTTCTTCAGTTATAATTTTTGTTATTAACCTAACCATCAAGGTGTTAATTTTTCTGCCTTATCAAACAATTGAACATGTTTAATTGTCACATTTTTAAGTAAATATTTTACAAAGCAGAAATATTTGGTGGCACAGTAGTTAGTGTTGTCACCACCAAACTTAAGGGTTCTGGATTGAAATTAATGACCTGGTTACTGTCTATGTGTTGTCTGGATATCTCCCAAATATCCATTACAGCTTTCTTCACACATCTAATTATGATATACAGTCATATTCAGTGAAATGTCTAAGGTAGTGCTTAAAGCCACTCCATTCAAACAAGCTTTGGGAAGCTTCTAAAAGCAGAATATCCATATGAAATTCTTGAACTAACTCATTTTTAAAAATAAATTGCTTGAACACCTTTCAGTCTGTGAATGTGTTACTCTAGAAAATAACTTCACAGAGTGTCTTTTATAGAGCTCATCATTCAACTTTAATAATTTTTAGAAAAGGAAAGGAGCTTTTTAATTGGGCAAAGGAATGATGAATAGAACAATTTGTTCTCTGAGCCACTTGAGGCAATGATAATCTTAGATCCTTTAGTTAAGAAGATGAGGTGTTAAAAACATTTTTAATCAGCTCCATAGAAAGTAATTTATTTACTGTTAACTGAACAAAAGATCATGCTGCGATGTATTCATTAATGTAGTATACAGTATATATCCATTCATCCATCCATTTTCCAACCCACTGAATCCGAACACAGGGTCACGGTGGTCTGCCGGAGCCAATCCCAGCCAACACAGGGCGCAAGGCAGAGAACCAATCCCGGGCAGGGCACCAACCCACCGCAGGACTACAGTATATATACATTATATATACAGAGACGCAAGTACCTGTGGGAAGCACAAAGGAGGAGGACTCGCTCTCTATGTTAATACACGGTGGTGTAACTCTGGACATGTTAAAGTCAAAATCTCCACTTGCTGCAGGGACATCGAACTGTTGGCCATAAGTCTGCGTCCCTATTACTTGCCCAGAGAGTTTGGACACGTCATTGTTGTCATCGTGTATATTCCTCCTCGGGCGGACGTGGAGATAGCGAGTGACATCATCCATTCTGCTGTTGCTAAGTTACAAACGCAGCACCCCGAGGCACTTGTGCTAATCGCTGGAGACTTTAACCATGTGACGCTGGACAAAACATTACCTGCATTCTCCCAGTATGTGGACTGCAACACCCGGGGAAATAAGACTATTGATTTACTGTATGCAAACGTTAAAGATGCATACAGTGCCACCCCGCTGCCTGCGCTTGGGAAAGGAGATCATAACCTGGTTCTGCTTCAGCCTCACTACAAACCAAAAGTGAGAGTCCTACCTGTAACCACACGATCATTCAGGAAGTGGACCCCGGAGGCTGAGAATGCTCTGAGACAATGTTTTGGAACTACAGACTGGGATATCCTGCAGGGATCACATAGTGAGAACATTGAGGAGGTTGTTGACTGCACTACTGACTACATCAACTTCTGTATGGACACTGTAGTTCCAGTAAGAACTGTACGCTGCTATGCTAACAACAAGCCATGGATTACAAGTGACATCAAGGGCCTTTTGAACCAGAAGAAAAGGGCCTTTAAAGACGGTGATCAGCATGAGCGCGTGCAGAAGGAACTCCGAGTCCAGCTCAGGGCGGCGAAAGAGCAGTACAGGAGAAAGCTGGAGCAGAAGTTGCAGAACAACAGCATGAAGGAAGTGTGGGATGGGATGAAGATCATCACTGGCTGCAGCTCGAAGCGGGGTACCACCATCGAGAGAGACGTGAAGAGAGCAAACCAAATGAACATCTTCTTTAACAGGTTTGACCACCCTAACCCACTCTCACCTCGGAGTACTGCACTCTCTACACATCCTTCTGCTGATACCAACATAGGAGAGACATCCCCACCCACAATTACAGCAGCGCAAGTGAGCAGAGAGCTGAGGAAACTTCGTGCCAGCAAAGCAGCAGGTCCAGATGGAGTATCGCCACGACTGCTGAAGGTATGTGCATCAGAGCTGGGGGGTCCTCTACAGCGCATCTTCAACCTGAGCCTGGAACAGGGAAAAGTCCCAAGGCTTTGGAAAACATCTTGCATCACCCCAGTCCCAAAGGTATCACGTCCTGGTGAGCTGAATGACTTCCGGCCTGTCGCTCTAACATCACATGTGATGAAGACCATGGAGCAGCTGCTGCTTCACCACCTGAGGCCACAGGTCCAACACGCCCTCGACCCTCTGCAGTTTGCATACCAGGAAAAGGTGGGAGCGGAAGATGCCATCATCTATATGCTACATCGATCCCTCTCCCACTTGGACAGAGGCAGTGGCGCTGTAAGAATTATGTTTCTAGACTTCTCTAGCGCCTTCAACACCATCCAACCTCTGCTCCTTAGGGACAAGCTGACAGAGATGGGAGTAGATTCATACCTAGTGGCATGGATCGTGGACTATCTTACAAACAGACCTCAGTATGTGCGTCTCGGGAATTGCAGATCTGACATTGTGGTCAGCAACACAGGAGCGCCGCAGGGGACTGTACTTTCTCCGGTCCTGTTCAGCCTATATACATCGGACTTCCAATATAACTCGGAGTCCTGCCACATGCAAAAGTTTGCTGACGACACTGCTATCGTGGGCTGCATCAGGAGTGGGCAGGAGGAGGAGTATAGAAACCTCATCAAGGACTTTGTTAAATGGTGCGACTTAAACCACCTACAACTGAACACCAGCAAAACCAAGGAACTGGTGGTGGATTTTAGGAGACCCAGGCCCCTCATGGACCCCGTGATCATCAGAGGTGACTGTGTGCAGAGGGTGCAGACCTATAAATACCTGGGAGTGCAGCTGGACGATAAATTGGACTGGACTGCCAATACTGATTCTCTGTGCAAGAAAGGACAGAGTCTCCTGTACTTCCTTAGAAGACTGGCATCCTTCAACATCTGCAGTAAGATGCTGCAGATGTTCTATCAGATGGTTGTGGCGAGTGCCCTCTTCTACGCAGTGGTGTGCTGGGGAGGCAGCATTAAGAAGAAGGATGCCTCACGCCTGGACAAACTGGTGAGGAAGGCAGGCTCTATTGTTGGCATAGAGCTGGATGGTTTGACATCTGTAGCAGAGCAACGGGCACTCAGCAGGCTCCTATCAATTATGGAGAATCCACTACATCCATTAAACAGTGTCATCTCCAGACAGAGGAGCAGTTTCAGCGACAGACTGCTGTCACTGTCCTGCTCCACTGACAGACTGAGAAGATCATTCCTCCCCCAAACTATGCGACTCTTCAATTCCACCAGAGGGGGTAAACGTTGAACATTATTCAAGTTATTGTCTGTTTTTTACCTGCATTTTTTTTTATTTTTTTTATTACTCTTTAATTTAATATTTTTTGCTGCTGGAGTATGTGAATTTCCCCCTGGGATTAATAAAGTATCTATCTATCTATCTATCTATCTATCTATCTATCTATCTATCTATCTATCTATCTCTCATTATATAAATATATACAGTAAAATACTTTTGGAATGTGGAATGTATGCCCGTGAAATATTTTATTACATAATAAAATATCTAAAATACTTTGTATTTATCTTTTAAATAAAGCAAAATGTAAAAGACACAAAAAAACAACAATTACAATTTTAAGACAATGCAAGAAAAATAAATTAAGTTAAACTAAACAGTCAATGCCAACATTAAACGAATGGCAGATGTTCTTTGTTCTGTTTTTTTTTAAGTAGATGGTCATTAATCCCATAAAAGACCAAACGTTTAGGGTATACATCAATGAGCCTTTGATTTTATTTAGCCAATCTAATTAAAATTTTTGACTATTAGTAAGTATTGAAATTTTTGCAGTATACTTTTTAAGACACTCGGAACAACTATGAGCTTTATGATGCCATACAGATTGCATTTAATTCCAGTATTACTATAAGACCGTGGACACCAGCACATAACAGTTGTTTATAAAACACAACTCACATTACTAAAGTAGAGTGGCATGGTGGTGCAGTGGTAGTGCTGCTGCCTACAAGTAAGAAAACCAGGGTTCACTTCCTGAGTCATCCCTGTGTGGAGCTTGCATGTTCTCACCACGTCTGCATGGGTTTCTTCCAAGTAATCACAGTTTCCTTCCATAGTCCAAAGGTTAGATGAATTGGTGACACTAAATTGGCCATAGTGTGTAGGTGTGTGTTTGCCCTGCAATGGATTGGCGCCCTGTCCAGGGTTTGTTCCTGCCTTGCACCCTATACTAGCTGGGACAGAAATAACATGACACGACCTTACTAAAGTTCATCTGAATCGTGTGTCAAATGAAGAAACAGATTGGAACAACTTCTAAAAGACTAGTTTTGCATTCAGGGGTGTCAAACTCACCATAGATCCTGGAACAGCTTTTCTTTCCAGCCATTTTCTTAAACTGTCACTAACTGAACTTACATCTTCTGCATTCATTTCAAATGATTTGTTTTTAATTATTAGGAAAGCATATTTCTTTTACCTTTGACACTAGAATTACCAAAGCCTACAAAAAAACCTTAAATCCTTGTGTACCTCTCCGTCAGCGTCTTTTGTCTTATAAATGTGTCGATAAGCCCAAGCAGCAAACACCCTGCTATACCATCCCTCAACCTCCTCAGAACGGGCAAGATGTTCTCCCAGTTTAAGCTTTAATTATCTGGGAGTAAGCTACCTAGAATTGTATAGGATAAATAATTTCATGTGTGTTCCGTGTCTACAACAATCTATGTAAACACATTGTTAAAACAGAAATGTTTTTCATGTTTTAGTAATAAATGACAAAATGTAGACATAAACTGTATAATGTGTGAAGGCTAAAGTCCAAATATCAAATGAACACTTTCACAAAAGGTGCAAGGATAATATGACAGCTTCAGTGGTGCAGCGGTAAGCACTGCTGACTTATAATCCAGAGGTCACGAGTTTGAAACCAGTTCCACCACAAATTTATCATTTTGAGTGAGCTGCTCTTATTGTTAATATTATACAGTAAAGACATACATTTGATTTGTGTCTGTAACAGCCGGTGTAAATTTATAGTACTTGAATCTGCCTTCTTGGTATCTCACTGTCACTTGAATTTTTTTTTATTCAGTTTTATTGAGTGTTCCTGCTTACTTTGAATTAGTATGCACCTTATGGTTCATGATGTCAAAGCCGCACTGGCAAAAAACATAGACATAGGTATATATCCATCCATCCATTTTCCAACCCGCTGAATCCGAACACAGGGTCACGGGGGTCTGCTGGAGCCAATCCCAGCCAACACAGGGCACAAGGCAGGAAACAATCCTGGGCAGGGTGCCAACCCACCGCAGGACACACACAAACACACCCACACACCAAGCACACACTAGGGCCAATTTAGAATCGCCAATCCACCTAACCTGCATGTCTTTGGACTGTGGGAGGAAACCGGAGAGCCCGGAGGAAACCCACGCAGACACGGGGAGAACATGCAAACTCCACGCAGGGAGGACCCGGGAAGCGAACCCGGGTCCCCAGGTCTCCCAACTGCGAGGCAGCAGCGCTACCCACTGCGCCACCGTGCCGCCCCATAGGTATATATGATATTTGTAATATTTTATTTTATGACCTTTATAGTACATTTTGGAAAACATAGTGGCACTGATGCAACATTATTCATATTATTCATATTCATTCGCATACCTTCTTGTGATTGTAATCACTGACTGTGCTTTTTTTTGCTTACCCAATCTCCACATTTTGGTGCATGGGGGTGTTTCTTTCGTACTCCAGGACATGCAGAGGAAAGAATAGTACAGAGTGGTCAGTTCCACGCTATATACAATCATCAAATTAAAATGTTAACAGTTCACACACACCCAAGGACCGTCCTTCCTACATTTACGACATATATCCCAGTGGCAATGTACACACTTCTCTCTATGCTGTGGTTCCTATTACATTGAAGGGGCACCTGACACTGACTGAGTTTGTTTTCCAGAGGGAAGTGGCTGTCTTGTAACATGCTCTTTTTCTTTTTCCATTGCCTTTTCTTGTAAGCGACGACAGTTTCTCTGCAAGGTGAGCAAAGAACACTCTTCTTTTCACAGATTTCAGAGGTGTGAAGGGATTTAAGGTGTGTCGGGTTTACAAGTTTTTTCATGGGCTTTGGTAATTCTAATGTTAATCAGCAGACAAAAAATCATGAGATACAATAATGTGATACAGCCATGACCAGCTAAATAGGTGGTTTTAAACTCAGAAGGCTACCATTTTCTTCATAACATTTCTTATTTAGAAGGCAATTCTTCAAACATGTGAGTGCCATCCGCTTGTCCAACCCATCCCTGACTGCTTGCCTTCATGCTGTTACACTGGCTCTGTCACAACCTTGCTCCTTTCTTTCCTTCCTTTAACCTCTAAACCCATCTTGTTCTTGTTTTCTTTTTTCTTTTCTTCTCTTAACCTCCCAACATTTCCTTCCTCTCGGACTCTACTTAGGCACCTTTTATCCCTGTGTGAGTAGATACCTTAATTGCATGAATGAATGTCCAGCTAATCTCCCCATCAAAGCCCCAGGACCACTCGTCCATGGAATCATGTGCACCTACGACTGCCCAGAGCCTGAGCATAGTTTTTAACTAAAAACACCCACATTGCCGCAGACGCTAAACTTGCTTTACTACACCTTTTTGTCTTATTCAAGTATTTCATTTAAACAGGCACTGTATGATGGATACATTGGTTCAAATAAGATCAGGTTAGCTGGGCATCTGTTGCTTTCTTTGTACCCTGTTATTATTTGGTTACTGCTGGAGGAAAAAAACAAATAATTATGATTTCTGAATCTTAAAAAGCAAGTCCGTTCTTAAATTAAAGCAAAACGTCCATTTTATTTACAGCAGTCATGGTTGACTAATTAATAAAACTACTGAAATGAAAACCTGAAGCCATTGTGTCCTTCTAGGATCATCTTACTGAGTTTTTCAGATTTTCAGTTACATCAAGTTTGTTATCATTACTATATCTGTATCATCCTCCACAAATTATTTAGGCTTTTTCAATTTTAAATCTTTTAATGAAATGTATGGATATATACATTGCAGTAGTCTTTTTTTATTTTTCAAATATGATCACTTCAAGACAATGCATTCTATTAATCCACAAAAACTTATGTCCATGGAATTACCAGATTAGAGGATGAAAGAATAATAATTGTTATTGGTATTATCCATTGGATTACTCATTATGAAGACAGCAAAGTGGGATTGTTTTTAGCACTGCTACCTCATTGATTCAGCATATGGAGTTTGAATCCCACACCAAGTTACTGTATTTGTAGAGTCTGCATGTTTTTCCATGTCTGTTTGGATTTTAACTCCAGGCTTCCTCTCATATACTAACAACACTTATGTTAAATTAAGTGAATGAGTGAGTAAGTGGGCTATTGCATGGACTGTGCACTATCCAGAGTTGAGAATGTTATGTTATGTTTACCTTCTTCCAATGGGCAGTCCCTTCACACCATCTTCACTGCCTCAACAACTCCTTGTATGTATTTTACTTTTACCACCTCAAGTGGTATAACAAGTAATGAGAATTTGGCAGCCCATGACCAAGTGAAAAGAAAACTGAGGAGACTACATACAGATAAAACAGAGGGATTGGATGGAGATATTCTTTCAGAACTTGAGACCTTTGCTGACCATCATTGTGGATTCTCTGTTACTTGTTTAGTCT
The DNA here is from genome assembly GCF_900747795.2 of Erpetoichthys calabaricus. NCBI lineage: Eukaryota > Metazoa > Chordata > Cladistia > Polypteriformes > Polypteridae > Erpetoichthys > Erpetoichthys calabaricus. The sequence goes on along the minus strand of NC_041394.2, from coordinate 256,413,557 downwards.
GTCACTGAGACTCCAGTAAGTGCCATTGCTGTGTAAAACATCCAGTATTGTTCCAGTTCCAAAGAAAATGATTACAGGCCAGTGGCTTTTATGTCACACATTATGAAGATCTTCAGGAGGCTGTTTCTGCACTATATGAATCCTCTTGTAAAAGACGACTTGAACCCACTGCATTTATCTCTCTGCTCTACAAGCGTTATCATCATCTACACAAAGCTAGTAGCTTTGAGTGTATTATGTTTTTTGATTTCTCCAGTACATTCAATATCATCTAAACATCCCTGTTAAGGGGTAAATTCAGACATATGCAGGTGGATAAGCCTATGATATCCTGGATAAATAAATATTTTTTTCCAACTGCAGTAGACTGGGATTTGTGAGAGTCAAGAACTATGTTTCTGCTGTAGGTGTGAGCAACTCAAGGAACAGTATTGTCATCTTTTCTGTTCACCCTGTACACCTCAGACTATAAACATAACACCAGGTCACACCTCCTGCAGACATTCTTAGATGATTCTGCACTAATGGGGTGCATTGAGAAGTAGGATGAGAGATAACAGTTTCCAGTGGGGCCCATTGAGCATGTTATGCCAAATCAACTTTATTGATATCCTTGAAAAATTTGGAGGCTCCTGCATAGATGTCTTTACTCCCCTTTAAATTTTCTGTTCTTTTTTTAAAGTAGGGCTCTCTACTACTGGGAGAGGTCCAACACAGGGCGGAGTGGTGGCTCTGAGGCTAGAGATCTGCACTGGCAATCGGAAGGTTGCCGGTTCGAATCCCGTAAATGCCAATAGGGACTCTGCTCTGTTGGGCCCTTAAGCAAGGCCCTTAACCTGCAATTGCTGAGCGCTTTGAGTAGTGAGAAAAGCGCTATATAAATGCAAAAAAAATTTAAAAAAAATTGAACACCAGCTTCTCTTGAACCTTTAAACGTAAGAGCACATTTTGGAAATGAATGACTGGAAAAAAATAGTGGCAATGAGAAAAGCTTTTGTTAGCATCATTTAAAGTAGATTTTGTTGAAGCACAATAAGTGTTAAAACTATATTTCTTTTTTGAATTTTGAGCTTTATTGCCTGGCAGCACAGCTTCAAGATATGTCTTTCGATGTTACAGCCATACACTAACAAGGTACATACAATTAAACAACACAATACACAATACATGACACAACATTATATACAATAATGAAAAATATATTGCACGAAACACAAATATATAGAACAATATAGTAATGTGGAATTGCACTCCTGCCCAGTAGTATATCAACTAAGTCTTTATAAAATAAACACACAATATTTTTGATTGAATGGAGGACTTTAGAAATCAGGAAAAAAACATCATTGAAACTGAGACTGTGTTTAATCGTAGAGACTGCAGTAGGAAAGAAATTGTTTATGTGTCTAGTAGTTCTTACCTCTAGTGACCAGTAAAGTTTCTTTCATGGTAATAACTGAAAAAGAGTTGCCCAGGTGAGTGAAGTCTTTGCTGCTGTTTCCAGCATGTTTCCAGACCCATGATGTACACAGGACATCAATGAAGTCCAGTTTAAGGTCTGCAATCTTTTTTGCAATCCAAATAACATGCTGCAGTTTGTGTTTCAAGTGAGTAAATACCAGACTGTTAGGATGCTTTCAATAATAGCTTCGTAAAACTTTACCAGCTGTGACTTGGAAAGGTTAAACTTTTTAATTTGATGGGAAAAAAAAACATCCCCTGCTGTGCTTTTTGATAAGAGCAATTATGTTTCTTTCCCAGTTCAAACTCTGAGTGATACTTTCACCAAGAAAATTAAATGAGTCCACTCTGTTCATAGTGACACCATTTATAACTAGGAGTGTAGGAGGCAATGAGTGTCTCCTAAAATCCTCAATCATTTCCATTGTTTTTAAGGTATTCAAGTTAAGATTGTTAAGGGTGCACCAACTGGCCAGCCAGTCCACTTTTCAAGAGCTAACAATATTTTGCTTTCATAAATCTACCTTGTGCATATTGCTGCTGGTATAGTAATTACATGAGACATTTATGTATTATGTTACACAGTATGTACTGTTATGCATCCATATATTTTTGGCATAGTATTTAGTAGTACTTTTATTTTAAGCAGAAAAAAAGGAAGTGGGGACATCATATGCTATGAACAACTACTTGATGCACACATTCATTTTATACTGTATTAAATTTTATTTTGCACAACACCTTTATCAGCATGTACTATCATTACACATTTTCAAAGAAAACAAAAATAAAAGAAGTGTAACTCATTAAAAAGCTGGTAATGTGTGGAAACACTTTTGACCTCAGTTTGCATATTGAACCAGAAGTAGTTTTATAGACAGACCCAGGGAGACAGAGAGATGAGTACTAAAGCTAAATGAATGATATTGCAGCAACACAGTTTTTAAATAGCTAGTCCATCTGCAATAAAAGATCTAAAGTGCCTCAGACTTACAGAGTAAACAGTACAGACAGGTAATGTATTCTGCAGTATTGGAATTGAGAGCTTTGTCAGTTAAGGATGCTGCTTCCCCAGGGATTATAGAATATACATGCCAATGCTTTAACGTCCCAGAAAAAATTGCCTTATTTGAAAGTTTATGGGTTTGGTGGTTAGAGAATATTATTTGTAAAGAACTGCTAGAGGCTGTGCCATGAGGCTGTTTTTATATTAAACTACTTTTAATGATGAATTACTTTCTCAACTCTTATGCACAGGTGGCAAGCTATTGACAACAGGCATCATATTTAGGAAACTATGAAGCTTGTTGGATTTTTGTATTCTTTAGTATTATTAAATCTGTATTCTGTAGCCTACAAGAATATTTTTGCTGCCCTACAGGCACTTTCTTTAGTTACTTTTGGTGTGTTTTTCTTAAAAGCAAAAATTTATTCATACATTTATCAGTTACTACTGTAAAGTTGTACACCTGACGAGCTCCAATAAGGGCGAAACACATGTTGTATACTCTTTGTATTGTTTGGCAAATACTGTATCATATATAAATATATATCATATATATTGCAAATAGTCATGCAGCATTATACGAACAACATATTGTTCTATGTTAGTGAATAACATTTTAGCTTAAAAAAACCTCATAATTCATTAAAATAATGAACTTGATATAGCACCACCCTTTCCTGTAATTAATTCAATTAACACAGACATTTCGCTCTTGTCATTTTCAGCCATCATTATTTTTAGGATGCTTTTTGGTGATAATAAATTAGATCTTTGTCACATGTAATATTTTTAAGACCATCATTTAGCGTGGTGACATCAGACAACTTCAATGATTTCCATTGTCTTCTATGTTTCATTACTTGGCAGCACTACATATTTGTTTTAACTTAACTATGCACAAAAACAAAAAGTATATGTTATATGCAGCCATAACTGCATATAAATATAAACACCTTACTCACCTGCTTCCTGTCCAGAAACAAAGTATACATTTCGGAGTTCAATGCTGTCTACGAGGAATTTACTGCTTAATAAATATGCAAATAATTAACATATTGTAGCGTCTGCACCAAAGAATCACAATGGATAGAGTATCAGCTCTTTACATCACTCTTTGAGGTGGCTTGCTATCAGTTACATGCAGTGAGGTTCATGGCTGGTGAGGCACTGACTCCTTCAGAGTCAGATTTACAAATATATGAACCCAAAAGAGTAGCTTGTTCACTATTCAACTGGCAGCATGCACTTTGACTATTGGTTATGTTTCATATCTCATCAGCATACTTTACACACACATAGGTAAAGTTCATATTTGGTTAAGAAAGATTGTTACATTTATAGCGGCAAGAGAGAGTGGAGAGAGCGTATTTGCTCTGCATCCTCCATGTGTTCTAAATTTGCCGTTGCAATTCCACAATTCATACTCATTCAATACAAATATAGGTATTGAGCAGTGTACAAAAAAAATGGACTTCAATTTTGACCTTAATTGAAATATTTAGTTGTTTTTAAAAGCTTTTAATTTTTATGCTTTAATCAATTTTAATACAGCCTGTTCAACAAAAGGATATTTTATTTAAGGTCAGAATTTAGCTTTTAAATATTGGATTGTTTTTTTCTTAGTCTGATCCCATTTTTTATAAAATCGAAAACCGGTTATGGTCTTACCTTTAATTGTAAATGAAGTCCATGCGCCTGTCCTTCTCCACGAAAATCTCTGTCAATTTCTCGTAAAAGTCCTCCTTATTTTCCTTTAGTTTTAAAAATCTTAATCTTCCATTTTGGCAGTCAGTCGAAACGGAATAAACAGACCGCTGCAATGCACTTGACTTTCTGATATCGCTTACTCATTGGCGCCTAGAGCCTCTGAGTAGAAGAACAGCAGCAACAACAAGCACCTGTTTGGCTCACATCCACCCCATTCGATGCAACACGGTACTGTCTGCCTCACCTTCTGCCTTTTCACTGCAGTTTTATGTCTGATCATCAAGACTAAATATGTTACACATGTTCATTAAAGATATTAGCCAGACTGTGGAAAGTCAGGGTATATAATAAACATGTCTGTAAAACATTATATTGGCGACATACAGAAAGAGAGCAACAGGCACTGCCTCCCATGACCACATGTCCCTGCTTGCTATTCTTAAAAGGACTGTTCGCCTTTGCTGCACTAGTTGGAGAAGCATGAGACTTTGCAGGCTTGCCATTTATATAGGCTCCCCTGCCACCAGTGATGTAATCAATTGTGCAGCTGGTGACGAGAGTACATCAGCAGGGATTGTGAACGGTGTGTTGTCAAATAGCACAGCTGGGATGTTGAGTGTTGCACTGTCATGTGGTGCAGAAGAGGTGTTCAATGCTGGCCATTTGTAAGCAAGAAGGCAAACCTTTAGATGTACCAGTCTCTTATCTGTTTTCCTTCACTGAACTGGAGCTACAAACTACGTTCTAGGTCTGGATCTCAGCTTTGAGGCTCTTTGTCCGCCGCCACTTCACAATTCCTCTACAATCTGCCTTGTCATTTGTCCATTTTTCCACCAACCCTACTTCTCACTTAGAGTCAGCGTCAACTCAATCTCAGTCTGTTGCACTTTTCCCTAGCTTCATAAGCCCAAAGTGCCACCAGCATCCGTGCACACAGGCTAATGGACCTTAGTAGATGGAGAAGCGGTGGTGGAGCTGCAGAGGTGGCAGTGTGGCTAATGGACCTTAGTAGATGGAGAAGCGGTAGTGGAGCTGCAGAGGTGGCAGTGTGGTATAGCAGGTCTACAGGTCCCGTTCTAAGGCCAGCTTTAAATAAATAATCACCATGCTCGCGGCTTGGTGAGGGGGCGTGGTGGTAGTGTGGCTGAAGCGGTTCTCAGGTCAATTTGCGGTGTGGGCGTTTCTCACCTAAGTGCACAGGTGAGAAATTGTCTGCATCCATGATTGTTCCTGTGGCTGCTAATTTGCCACAGCTGCCATGCCCTCTTGATAAAATAGAAGCGCGAGTCGGCTAGAGGGGAAATAAGGAAAAAAAGAAAGGAGAGAAATGATCAGAGGTTGCAGGAGAAAGCCGGAAGTAGGAGAGAGAGAGAAAGCTGGTGTGGGAGAGCGAGCGAGTGCAGGCTCGCGCATGCAGCTGTGCAGGAAGCCTGGGTGTTGGACCGACACCCAGGAGTAGTAGTAGTGGCCGCTCCCGCTTAGTGATCATAGAGCGGGAGTGACCAGTGATGAAGGGCAGATGACTCTCCGCGTAAGGCTACAGAAGGCAGTGGGAGTCGGGACTTGGGACGTGGTGTCCCCAGCGTGGGAGTCCTGGTTGTTGGGGAATTTCAAGTCGTTGTCAGGAGGAGCCTACCGGAGCCAGGAATTGGTGAGGCAATCCTAACAGCTGAAGGAGGCAGAGTGAAGGACAGCTGCAAGTAGGGCAACTCCCCTGTTGAGAAGCCCAGATGGGGGAAGCAGGGGAGCCACCAGGTAGAAGACACCGGGCTTTTAAATGTTTTAAAAAGACTGCTTTCTGCATTATTTTAACCTCGTTGTTTTTAGAAGATTTTTTTTTCAAATGGTTTTTAACCTCCACGTTTCACAATTGTTTTTATGGATTATTTATTTAAGAAAGACTTTTTGAATCACTGAACTTTATATAATTTGAACACTGTTTTTGTTCTGTTTTAATAAATGACTTGACACTTTTGCACTATCCCCTTGCTATGTTGTTGCCTCACTGCTTAGCTCATCGGTAACATTACCGACAATGTCGGGTTAAGGGCTCCCGGACAGCAGCAAACCCGGAGTTGTTTGTTTGCGGAGTATGCAGCAAACCTGCATCGTCACAGGCAGTCGCTCAGCAGTCTTCTCCCCTGTACTGCTGCTGCAAACAGCACTCCAGATTATGGATTTAATCCTTGACACTCTCCAGCAGCTCATCTGAAGAGCCAAGCAGGTCTATTTTAGGTCTCCAAGGCACATGGCACTCTACTAAGTCAGACTGCAGGTCTTCTTTTCACACTTCTGACACTAACGCAGCGCCAGCAGAGAGCGCCGCAATGGATGGATTCTATGCTCTTTATGTGTCTCTTTGAGGTTGCTTGCTATCCTTAAAAGAACTGTTTGCCGCACTAGTTGAAAAAGCATGCAGCTTTGTAGGCTGTCCATTTATATAGGTGCCCCTGCCACTGGTGAGATAATGTCAGTGCATACTTGGGTGACACATCCCTGGCTGATGTAACTTGTCAGTGCTGTTAAAATATATTCTTTATTATTTCTAGGAACTGTAGATGGTTAAGGTCAGTATTTGTCTCTGAGCTTTTTATCAGCTTTAGGTGGAATTCTGAGTACTGAATTATGTTTTAAACAATGCTATATGGAAATATCATCATCTGTAAAATATGTTTTTTGTTTCTTTTAAGTAGTCATGTCTAATGGTCACTAGAAATTATTTTCCACAAGCGAAAATCAATATCTTAATTACAAAATAAAATAATAACATATAGCATTAAATACTAAAATTCATAAAATGCTTTCAGATTTTTTTTATTTATGAGTGAAGCTAGTGTAGAGACAGCTTCTCGAGTGAACTATAATGCCAACTTAATCATATGTAGTGTACTAGAGTGATTATCTTTTTGTATTGCTGTCAAATTCAAATTTTCATTGAAATTTAAATGCTCTTGTCAGGACCCCTTCAATTGTCTTCATATTCTGTTGTTATGAGGGCATTAGTAGATATTCACAGTTACAGCTCTTCACGGAAAAAGTAGGACTCTCTGATGCAGGAATATCTGGTTTTGCTTAGAAGGAAAAAGATAGATAGATAGATAGATAGATAGATAGATAGATAGATAGATAGATAGATAGATAGATAGATAGATAGATAGATAGATAGATAGATAGATAGATAGATAGATAGATAGATACTTTATTAATCCCAAGTCTTAGAATAAGATGAGACAAACATATCTTACTCTCCAGCATAATACTTCATTGAAACGGAGCTGCAATTTGCAGTTTGTAGTGTCATAACAGATATTGATAAATGGAAATAACTGGGATAAAATAATTTTTTTTAAATCCAATTATGTTTAACTGGCTAATCTTGCTTTATGTACTTTAAAAAAGGCTGAAACAAGTAATCAGAATCATCACATAAACAAACGATTGCAGAGCTCATTTCTTTCAAATTTAAAATGCAGGAACTTCCCTTTAACAGATAAAAATGTACCTATCATTTGCATGTGTCAATATGGGTTAACCCATGACCCAATTTATTGTACATTTCTGTGAAGAATTAACTAAATGCTGCCATCTGGAGGAATAATATTTCATAATATTCAAAACACATGATCACAAAATTCAGGTTGCCTCAAAAGACAGCTAATTAATACTTCAGTATAGTCCTAGAACCATTTACGATCATCTTAAAATGGCATTTGCAGGCAAACACTTAAAGCAGATTCCATCATCCTCAGCAAACAAAATGTAATATTTGGGTTAAAAATAAGAACGTAGTACTGATTGACTTTAAAAACTGTTTGGAAAGAACTTCAGACGATACATTAACACATTGTGAGCATGAATGAGTCACCTGAAATATGGGAAGCTGTAGGAAAGTAGAGCACTGCAGAGTCAATTTCAAATAATTAATGCCCATAGAGTTGTACTGAAAAGCAAGAATGAATGAGGAGGTCATTTAGACTAAATTTAATTTTTACAATTGAAGGTGACTCATGAACAGAACAAGGGAGAAACTTCTATAGAATAAGAATCACAGAACTAAATAAAAATCAGTAATAGTTTTATTATAAAACTATGGTGCTGACAAAGAGCTAACATTCTGCTGTCTTTGGTTTATATAGGATGAACAATATAACAGATATTTTAGGATGTTATTTTTTGTAAGACTAACAGCAGAAAATAGAGCTGGCTGTGTATTAGACATGGAGTCAGCGTAGTTAAGTTGTCTCATGTGTAATGTAATTACTGAGTTTAGTGTGAGTTAATGCATTCTAAATACTCTACGTGTGCTGATCCATTCTAAATGAAACTAATGAAGAGAGAGAACAGCAGTAATCCAGACAAGAAGTAATATATGTGTGACAAATGACTTCAATCTCAAAAAATCTGTAAATGACTTTCATCTCAGAAAAGAGGCAGTTTTATGAAAAGGGGAACACAAAGTCCTGACTTCAGCTCAGATGAGTCTAAATTCAGAATGCTGCAATTACAATGATTAGTCTTTTCTGCACATGATGGGATACTTTGTTAGGGTCTAATATTCAATGACAACAAGTCAAGTTTCATCATAAACCAGAGGGCAGATAAAAATCACTTCTGTTTTAATAATAATGAGTTGAAAGGAAACATCCAAATTATCTTTCTCATGGCTCATTTACAACAAAAAGACTTAGGCCATTAGACATTTATTTTTGTCTTTTGTGTTTGTTTATAAATAAAAAAGAACACAGACCCCCGTGACCCTGTGTTAGGATATAGCGGGTTGGATAATGACTGACTGACATTTTAGATTTCCTAACATTTGTTTTCCAAACAAATTAAAAGTTAGAGAAAAATGTTTGTATTTTGTTAAAGAAAGTAACATATTAAGTAATAGACCATTTTTCAGATAATAACTCTAAGGACATGTTGTACTGTGACAGACTCAGTGAATTAAACCTGTTTAGTCTTGAGAAGAGCAGACTGTGTGAGGACCACAAGTCATTGATAAAGTAGATCCAACAACATTCTTTCGGCTTAAGGGTTAATCACATACTCAAAGACATCAGTGGAAATTAATGGGAAGTGCATTTAAAACTGAAGTCAGGCACTACTTCTTTATGCAGAGTTGTGGAACTCTGAAACAAATTATCGAGACATGTTGTTGAAGCAGAAAACTTGATAACCTTTAAGAAAAATTTGTATGAGATATTCGGAGAGCTTAGGTTAAACAATTGGGCTTGATGGACTGAATGATACTCTTGTTTGTCAAATTTCTTATGTACTTATGTTTGGTTTTTGGTCCAGTGAGTAATTAAACAAAGATAACAAACGAGTGCTAATGACCAGTAGTTGATTGAAGCAAAATAATTAACTGAAAAAGAAACAGATGCAGAAGTGAAAGGCAACCAAACTAAAGGGTGTATGTGTGGCAGATATGGAAGTTTAACCTTTAAATCATGACTTTTTACACCATGGCCAGAGTGATTTTAACAACAGGACAGAAGTTGGTCATGCTTCATCAGCAAGGTGTCTCCCAGGTAAACATTTCACAACAAACAGGAGTTTCACAATGTGATCTCCAAGCGCTTCTGACGGTGCAAAATGAAACAGGCAATGATAAGGATCAGAAACATAGTAGATAGACATGGAAAGTGAGTGCAACAGATAAGGGATACATCAAACTAATGTCCCATCACCATCAGAAGAAGTCCCCATCGGTTCTGAAGTTACTGAAACCACTGGAACCAAAATACACCACTCTACAGTCTAAGTAAGTCTTGTCAGAAGTTCTCTTCATGGAGAAGTTGCTGCCAAAACATTATTCCTCTGAAGTGGAAGCAAAGCCAAGAGGATTACTTATGTCCAAAAACATGAGGACTGTGGTGTTGAACAATGGCAGCGAGAACTCTGGAGTGAAAAGTTCAAATTTGAAATTTTTGGGTCAAACAGTTTGTCTGTAGAAGAGCTGGAAAGCGCTAAATGAATGACTATCTGCAGGAATCAGTGAAGCACGGTGGAGGTTTCCTGCAAGTCTGGGGTTGAATGAGTTGAATTAATCTAATCCTCAACACTAAGAAGCATAAGTAGATTCTCATGCATAATTCAATACCATCAAGAAGGCGCCTGATTGATCCCAGCTTCATTCTGCACTTGGACATTGATCGCAAACACAGATGCAAGGTAAGAACTATCTTCAGCCAAAAGCAGAACAAAGAGTTCTGAAAAAAATATCACAGGATCCATAGAGCCCTGATCTCTCCGTTATTAAGGCTGTCTGAGGCTATGTGGAAAGACAGAAGCAAGAAATATGGGCAGAGAGTGCAGTGGCCAGTACTCCAACATGTTAGAGCACCAGCTCTTTTTTTATAAACCTGCACAACAATGATTTAAGTATTTGATTTTTAGAAAATTTTAATTTAATTATTTTTCAAAACACTTTTGCATTACAGAATGATTTTACAAATGCCCGTGACTTTTACATAGTACTGAGACTATGAATTTCCCCTTGGGATTAATAAAGTATCTATCTATCTATCTATCTATCTATCTATCTATCTATCTATCTATCTATCTATCTATCTATCTATCTATCTATCTATCTATCTATCTATCTATCTATCTATCTAGAAGACATACAAGTTATCATGGTCTACAGGTATTTAAGATCCTTTTGGTATGTTTTGATTATTTTCCCTAATTTTTCTTTTCCTGAAGTTATTTATTGTTATGTTCTTTTTGTCACATAGTTGATAATATCATCTCGTTTGCATTATTCAGGTTTGTAAGATGTACATGTATCAGCCTGTGGTATAGTAGATGACATCCTCCTTGAGGGCCAAGGGCTGCAGATGTTCCTTGTCTGAATTTTAAATAAAATGAAATTACCTCAGCAAAAGAAACAGAAGTCAATATTTATGAATCTTAGTTTCTCAGCAATTGCCTTCTCAGCTTTGATTTTTGTTTTGCCAATTTAGGAAAGGTTACCTGATGTATCAGACCTTGCTTGATATTTGTTTTCAATTTTGATTTTGATTTTTTAATATGAAAGGCAATCACATTGGTCATAACCTTTAGCCGATGAGCACTAATTAGAGATTTTTCATGTGTAATGTGCTGGAAATTAGGTCACTTGTGTTGTAACCATGATAAACCATAAAGATGTTGAAAAGGAGAATCTTGAGGGATGCCACCATTCACAGATATTAGTAAACTTGATTTAGTACTGCACAAGAATCACTGCACTTGAAAAACAGAAACACGTCAAAGAACAGATGGTGCATTATAGCAAGTGTTTCTTAAGCATTTTACAGTCTGATGTCTCAAAAGCAGCAATAAGATCAAGCACAAACAGTGCAAAGGAATATCCAGAGTCAACATTTATCATTCATGACATAGACAAGAGTAGTTTATCTCCAAACTGCCACAGATAACTAACAAATTGATGCAAACATTGCCCTTAAGAGTTTTGGGCATGAAAGAGATTAGAGTCGGGAAGAAGGCTGCTGAGAACTTATTGATATGTTAGCTCTTTAACAAATTGACAATTTGTGAGGGAGAAGGAACTGAAACTGATAGGATAAGGTATAAGGAAAATAAGAAATGAGGAAAGAAGAATAACCTAGAAAGTAATGTTTTCCCCTGGAATGAGGAACATCAGAGAGGGAAACTGAGATAGATGTGGGATACAGATAAAAGATGCATGTACAGATGATTCGTTCTCTTTTCCCTGGCTGTTATTGCTCATCTAATCACTTTCCTTTGGAAAATCCTCTTTTTATGGTATTTGTACAGCTTATCAAATGTTAACAAATAAATCCACAAAAAAGAAATCAGTAAAAAGAAAGTATACTCTCTTTGATGAGTAATACTACTGAAATTCTGATTTTAAGAGTGATGGGTGCACACAAAGTAAGAAAGTTAGAGGAGAACAACTTGCAAAATAAACAAAACTCAAACAAAATATCACTGTTCCTTTAGCACTACCTTCATTCGCCGCGCATGACATTCCTTGCATTGTTCGCAAGGTCTCTCTGGAGAGGGTTGCTGAACTTTTCACTTCCAGGACACCACATATAAAAATCAATGCTGACCTCTTCTCTTCCCACATTGGCATTCAGAGGTTATTTTTCACAGACTTTATGGTATTATCTCTCTCCCTTGCCTTTTGTCGTATTAGTATTGTAGTTGATTCTGGCAATAACCTATCTTCATCTCCGGAAAGCAATTATTTGTTGCTTTAGAGAACTGTATTTTTCCTATTAATTTTGCCTGCCCCATGACCATTCTAAATTTATTATATAAAAATATGTCTTTGAAAGTCAAGAATAACAGATAGGAGTACACCCATCCATCCATTTTCCAACCCGCTGAATCCAAACACAGGGTCACGGGAGTCTGCTGGAGTCAATCCCAGCCAACACAGGGCACAAGGCAGGAACCAATCCCGGGCATATATATATATGGTGCATTTTAAACTAAATTTCCTAATCAGTATCTATAAATGAATATACATACATTTAAAAAATCATTACATTTAGGGATAGAATCTTTGACCTCTCTCTTGCAGTCAAGCAAACAGAAGTGAGTGTTTCTGTTTATAAGTGACTGAACTGCAAAAATGAACAAAAGATAAGTTAAACAAGTGGTTACTACCATATTTATCTTAAATATTTTGATCGGAAAAAAAGAAAGCCATATGCTTCACTGATATAAACTTGACTTAAGTTGTCTGGTATATTTTAACCTACAACTTTAAAGTTGCACTCACTGCCTCTCATGCCTATAAAGGAAAGGAATGCCGCTGTGATTTATCATACTAAAGTACAAGTTTTAAATCTTGGCTGTGCAGGTTACTCACAGCATAATGACAATGACTGCTTTTTTCTCTGTAGGTGGCTTTCCACCAGATCTCTAGATAATCTCACCATAATTGCAAAAAAAGCCATTTTAGTATTAGATAGCTCTTGTCTATTCGTAGTCTTGATGCTTTGGCTTCCAATTGACCTTTTACGTGCAATTTTCTCAAAAGAAAAAAAATGTGCTACTGAAAGAAAGCACATACTAAAAAGCATGAAGAAAATCATAGACTTCTCTAATGGTAAATTCTGAGGTTCATATTTTAAAACAGAAATTTATCAAAAAGGGCTTTGAATGAAGAAAGTTAGTGGTTAGCTGCTATTTTTTCTTATTATTTGTTATCTTCCTGTTTTATATTTAAGTAAACAAAATCAAAAGGCTAAACACAATGGTAAATACAATAACACTGGCAAAATAAATTACATCAGATTCTCAGACCCATAAATCTAATTAAGGGTGATTGCAAGACAGTGCCAATAACACAAGACAAAAATCAACTCTGGATGGTGCGTCACTCCATCGGCAGGCATATTCTCGCACACATCAATGCTCATATTTACACTGGGCCATTTTAAATTCAACCATTAACCTACTGTAGCATCAGAGGTGTGACCAGAACATCATGTGTGTGTGGGCATTTGGCTTGTCTGGGGGGGGGGGGGGGGGGGGGGGGGTTGGGGCAGAAAATATCCATCCATCCATCCCCATTTTTGTAGGGGGGTCAAATAATAATAACAACATCTATATATATAAAATCCCTATGTGCGTCCAGGTGTCCGTGTGTGGGTGTCTTCTGGTGAAGTGCGCATGCGCGGGGCACGGTGCAACGCGCGATATTACTGTCAGAGAAAGTTAGAGACGTTTTACAGAAATACAACTCAGTATTACTGCGAGAGGAAATTAAAGGTACACAATACAGTGACGCATATTACAGCCACATACAAGCCAGTATTACTGTCAGAGGAGATTAAAGGTATATTACCGACGCGCACACCTGTATTACCGCCAGAGAAAATTAAAGGTATATTACGGACGTACAAGCCAGCGGACGTACAAGACGGTATCCTTCAATAAGGGCGCGCACAGGCATCCTTCAATAAGGGCGCGGACAAAAAGGCGAGCCTCAAAAGGGCGACCTCAATTGGGCGCAGCGAATAAAGGCGCGCGTAAATAAAGATCTGCACCTTTGTTGCTCTTCACATATTCCAGAGCCATTTGAATTAAATTATCTACGAACGCCTTTATTCGCCGCGCTCAATTGAGGTCGTCCTTTTGAAGCTCGCCTTTTTGTGTGCGCCCTTATTGAATAGAGCCGTACAAGACAGTATTACTGTCACAGAAAATTAAAGACACACAATACACGGCGGCAACCCACGAAGAACGGTCAGCTCAGCAAGTAAACATCAACAAAAGAAAGGCTGAAAGAAAGAAAAATACGACCAACAAAAAGAATGAGGTCAAAGTCCCTTGCCATTTAATATAGACTGTTCCTACTAATGTTTATGCACTACTGTTCTAGCGCCCGTTATTGTAACGGGCTAAATGACTAGTAGTTATATAAAACATATAAAAGCAAAAATTGTGGCATAAATCATAACCTATGGTTCAATAAAATTAACAGAGGCAATGGAACTTGTATTATTATTTTTTGTGAACAAATATAGAACTACGTCTACAAGGTAAATATCAATAAAGTCAAATGTATACAACATATGAGAGCAAGAACAGAAACGTGGCTTATTGTAGTCATGGGAGGCTATAGAACATCAGTTTCCAGTGTTTAACCTGGATAGTATCTACAGGACCAGTCTGCAGTGACTCTTGGCAAATTCTGAAATAAATTCATTCATGTCTAGATTTTCTGTGATGTTTTTCTCATGTGCCAGAATGACTACATTTCTCTTCCTTGAATGCAGCATTGTTCGGCGGAGTGGAGTTGAGAATGCGGTTCAAAGTAGAGAAAGAGTTTTCGCATGCAGTTGAAGACACGGCAATGATGAGTGCTGTGATGCAGACATGGCTCTGACGTACAGGATACTAGACTCGTGTTTCTGGAAGCTGCCACCGTCTTTTTCTAGAGCTTTTTTTCCAATTAGTGTAGCCGTGTTTGGTGAATATGTCCTCGCGGTCCGAATTGGAAACACTAAATTTGTGGCAGGCAAAGCAAAAGCTGCCATCACGGACAACAGAATATTCAAGTCATGGTTGAGACTGATATCAGCTTGCACTAAAACATCTGAGTGTCTTTCCGAACGCGTGCTTGGGATAATTAATTAAAACAGGCTGGGATGGGCTATCCATATTTAAGTCAGGCAGACCGGACTGTATATTTTGTTGAAGGCAGAGGTTTGGAGTACCCGACACGGGCGCAGAGCTGGAGGATTGTGTAGGCTTATCTACATCTTTTGGAGTTTCAGTCTCCCGTGAAGTGAAGTTTCAGTTCCCAACGTGAGTGCGCTGTGCTCCGTGTTGGTAGCAGCGGTGCAACCATGGAGCTGGCTCCACCATGGAGCCAGCAGCTTGCGGAGGGACAGAGGTTGAAGATGTCTGCTTTTTAATAAGCCACCTATGCATAGCCTTTGGTGTTACCAACCAGAAAATTAAAGAAGAATGGAACGTATACGCTGTTTTAATTAAAGAATGCGGTCAACAGGTTCAAAACGTGCTGCAAAGTGAACTGTGAGCAGCACGGTGCCTGTCTAGTGGAGGAGACACTGACGGATACGCCCCAAATTCAAATGGGCCAATTGGAAAGCAACTCAGTTTTGAAAATCAAATGTTATTCTTCTCCAGAGTTTTCATTGGACAGAAAGAGCATTTCTCAGGGGGAGCACGGCTTGTCTCTGGGGGGGGCAGCGCCCACACCAGCCACCCCCCATGGTCACGCCTCTGTGTAGCATGCCAATCTTATTTGATTTAGAAGAAAAACTTAAGTTCCCAGATAAATAAATAAATAAATAGACATGGTTAGAATGTGCAGAGACATAGATTTTCAACAAGATTCTAACTCAATACATTGGTTCTGTTATGCAGTAGCAGTAACCATTGCAAAAGTAAATATTTGAAGTTAATTTCAATATGAAAAAGCATTACATTTTGCCGTATAGCCTACAGTAAATAAAAAGGCTTAGCGACTAATACTGATTCTGTATAGGAATGGAGTGAAATGTTTAGAAAATGGGTAACAGTCTCCTTCAGCCCAATATTGGTGTGTCATGATTTGAAGTGTATTTTCATTTTTTGCAGTCATTCCTTGACCTTTAAAAATAAACTAGGCTTCATTTTGGCAGTTTAGGAAGCCAAGTATCATATTGATTATATGTATTTTTTTACTTAGACATGTTCTTAATAACATTAAATAATGAATATGTTTTCTACTGATGCCATTTTTTGTTTGATATGGGCGTCTCTATTTTCTGCATTTTGTTTGGTCTGGTAGTCAAGCAGTTGTTAGACAAGGTCAACTGGAAGTGTGCAACACGTCATCATCGGGTCAAAGGTCAGCATTGGGCACTTCTTGGTTTGATAAGGTTTATGGTTGTGACCTTGAATTCTAGTGTTAGTTTATTTGAGTTTAAATTAGGTTTCTGATTTGAAACTCTTTTCTGCCCCTACAAACTATGACTTTTGACTTAAATTTTCTCATTTCAAGTCTTGACTATGATTTTTGTTTCACATTTTGAGCTTTGTTTTCTTGATTCTTGTTCTCACAGCTTTGACCTTTGTTAGTTTATTTACCACAATCCGTCTATTAATTCTGTTTCTCTTTCTAAATTGCTGCTGTCCAAGAAATGTTGTTATTTAAGTGCATGCCTTCATAGCAGCAGCATGCTAGCAATTCATAAAATTTATCACCAATAATTATAATGGCCAAATTTACAAGACTCCAAGTCCTGGGGTGGTTATAAAATATGATAGATTAGTAGCTTCCCCATATATCAGATCTGAATCCAATAACACAGATTTTATATATATATATATATATATATATATAAATAGAACACGCTATTTAGAATAAAGGTACAGCATCAGGTAGTTAACAACTATAGGGCACATTAGAGTGGACCTGAATCAATATGTCTGTTCCATTTTCAACACATTACGAAGGCCAAGCCTGACAGATTCAGTTTCTTCTATGGGTACATTTTGGAAGATCTTGTTATGTTTGGGTTTTTGAGTTGCACAAAGAACAGCCAGCAAGGTGCTTGTAAACAAACTTTATAGTTACATTTGATTAGGCAGAATATTGTAGCCTTTATTAAATACACAGCAAACGTGATAACTTCTTCAGCTGTCTGATTCTAGACGAGGATTCTTCAAACTTAAAAGTGTTCAAAGACATCTTCCTCAGGGCTATTGAATTGTGAAGAGAGGAAGGATCAGCTGTGCCATAATCCATCTGCAAAACAGAAAGACTGTCCAAGCAATGAACAGAATATGGAGTAAGTTGCCAAGTTTTAAAGATTTACTGTTACTGTAAGATATGCAACATCACATGTACCAGCCACTGTGTACAGTTGCAGTTTTTATTATTAAATCAGCTCCAAGAAAGCAAAACTGCACCCCAATCATTCACAATATGTTCTTAAGCAGAAATACCCAAGAAAAAGACCGTTCAATGTCATGACAGGCATAATCAATAATATTTCAGTTACATCACAAGAAATGGAAGACTGCAACACAGTTCTTTGAAAAGTCTGAAGTAGAAAATAACGAGATAGATGAAAGCTATTCTGAAAGATACTATGACAGAAGAAGACATTAAAAAGCAGCTTCAGCATACCATCAGTAACTGACAGAAAGCCTTGGTGAGCTGTTGTGGATGGGGTTACCAAGAGTCTAAAACAACTACGTGGATACCATGCCATGCTAACAGAAATTCGGGGACTGTGCAGAATGTTTCAGAAAATACATCCATTGTTATCACAATTTACTTAGTTAAGTAAAATAAGTGACACATCCATATGCGTGTTTCACTTTCCTCAGAACTAATTCCACAGTCCAAAGACTGTTGTCAGGTTGGTTGGTGACATTAAATTGCCCAAATTATGGGTGTGCCTTATGATAGACAGTTCCTGCCTGGTATTTTGATTATATATGAGGATATGTATAATATGAAAGGCGTACTTTAAATTTTGTTTGGTTTGACTTGGTTGGAACAGGCTATACTGTACTTATCAGACTAATATTTCTTATCCTCATAGTGCATCTTTATTTAATTTCTTTTGGATTCTACTAAACATCTAGATGTGAATAATTAATTTGTACACTACAATTGCTTCCTTTTGTGTTTTGTCGGCAATGCCCTGAAAAATTAATGCTCTTTAAGTGTTTGGAAGAGGAGCAAAAAGAGTAATTTATATTTAACGCTAGGCACTTAAGCGAATTATGAATGTGACGTGACAGTATTTCTTCTATAATTTACAACTTCCCATTTTATGAGGATTTTGAAGTTAATCTGTGAGGCTATTTATTTGCAAATAAGCCATTATGTTAGAAACTGTGTTAATCGATAATAAATACAGCACTATGTAAAAGACCAGAGACCAGGAAAAAAATATCACCAGTAAAATTAGTTAAGAGAAATGTTCTAGCTTTATTGATAATTATGCCAAACTCTCTTTTTTCCAACTATTTATGAATTGCTTTTTCAGATAATGTTAGTAGCTCAACTGGGGAAGAGGGTAAAAGATTTTCAACAGAATATGTTAAGTCCCAGGTCCGACAGTCTTCATTAAGACCAGTTGCAGAATAATTCAGTATTGCTATGGATTATTAAATTATTTGGTAGAACTAGATAAGTCAAACAGGAAAGTGACAGCACCACACAAAATGGTCAAACAATACAGCAACTGGTAGCTTTACTTAATAGTAAAACTGTTCCCCTAAGCATATGAAAATTGCTAAGAGGAAAGTTAGAAAAAAAATCATCCACTTGTATAATAAAGGTTATATAATGTTAATCCAATATGTGTTCTGGATTATTTTTTTGCATATTCAGCCCTTTGTGCTGCACAGACAATGCTTATCTGTATTGTGAAAACTGGCAAATTTGCCAACTGTGTCTGCATTGAATGATAAGGTTACATTTTAATAAATTTTCATTTTCCTTTCATTTTTCATTGCAGTTTTCCTGGGTAAGGGTCACATTGTGGCAACAGGCTCAACTTCCCTATCACTAACAACAGTCTCCATTTCATCTTTTCTAATCTACTCACCTTGTTTTGGGTCTGTGTAACAGGGTTAAAAATATTATTTTTTAATTTTAAGGTAACTTCTAAAATTATTTTACATAAAAACACATATTGTCAATTTATGATGATGAAAAAACTGACATGACTCATTCTTCTACTGAAGTTTCAACCTTTATTGCTGAAATAACAGTAAAGAAATGAGAATAATTGGAAAAAAAGTACAATAATCAAAACAACAGTAAAATAATAACAACTGTGAAAATTAGCAACCCTTGTCGGTATCTTGTGTGACCATCTCTTGCTGCCACTACTGTTTGACACTTCTGGTGCATTAATCCAATATGCCACTGAATGTGTGGATGTGGGATTTTATCCAAATCTTACATATGAGTATGATGACGTTGATGTCCATTAACACTAGAATTACCAGAGCCTACGAAAAAACTCGTAAATCCGTCCCACCTTAAATCGCGTCTTAAATCCGTTTGCACCTCTCCGCCAGAGTCTTTTGTCATCTAAATGTGCTGATAAACACAAGCTACTAGCAGCCAGCTATTCCATCCCCCCACCGGCTTAGAACGAACTTCTCCTAGCTCATGCCTTGCCTTGATTTGATTACAGTATCTGGGATTGAAGTGGAGTTTTAGAGTGGGAATAATATAGTGTTATTTGGAATACACGCATTTAATGTGTGTTCCGTTTCTATAGTAGTCTGTGCAAACACATTTTTAAAACAGAAACGTTTTTCATATTCTAATAGTAAATGACAAAATGTAGGCATAAACTATATAACGTATGAAGCCTGAAGTCCATATATCAAAGAAACACTTTCACAAAAGGTACAAATAAGAGAACACGTGCGCTTTTATTCAAAAATATAACTGTACAAAAAAAAAAAAAGCTGCGTTAGCATGCCACATTGACAATTTTACTACAACTGCCGCGGTGGCATAATGGTATCAGCTCCTGACTGGGAATCAGAGGGTGGCAAGTTCGATCCCGCACGGCTCCACTTCGAGAAGTGAACTGCTCTTATTCTAACAATTTTAGAATAACAACATAAATTTGATTTCAGTCTGTAACAGCCGGTGTAACTTATGATACTGGTAAAGGTTAGCTTTTTTTTTTTTTTTTTAATTCACTTTTCATTCTCGCAGTCGCATTCAGAATCAATCCATACAACCCCATCTGACATAAAGACGCGCTATAGGTCTGCAGTGTACCACGATGCATAATACCGCCCCCCCCCCAAATGGGTTCTGACACACAAACGCTGGCGAAGCTGCCTTCTTCGTATCTCACCGTCACTTGAAATCACCAGTTCTTAGCATTGCACCACGCAAGCTGTCGTATCAACCACCAACTGTAACTTGCTTTCTTTATTCTTCGGTTGTAGTATTGAATAAAAGTGCACTTTTATTTATGTGAAACCAGCTGTGTCAGATGGGGTTGTATGGATTGATTCTGAATGCGACTGCGAGAATGAAAAGTGAATTAAAAAAAAAAAAAAAAAGCTAACCTTTACCAGTATCATAAGTTACACCGGCTGTTACAGACTGAAATCAAATTTATGTTGTTATTCTAAAATTGTAAGAATAAGAGCAATTCATTTCTCGAAGTGGAGCCGTGCGGGATCGAACTCGCCACCCTCTGATTCCCAGTCAGGAACTGATACCATTACGCCACCGCAGCGGTTGTAGTAAGAGTGTCAATGTGGCATGCTAACACGGCTTTTTTTTTTTTTGTGCAGTTATATTTTTGAATAAAAGTGCACATGTTCTCTTATTTGTACCTTTTGTGAAAGTGTTTCTTTGATATATGGACTTCAGGCTTCATACGTTATATAGTTTATGCCTACATTTTGTCATTTACTATTAGAATATGAAAAACGTTTCTGTTTTAAAAATGTGTTTGCACAGACTACTATAGAAATGGAACACACATGAAATGCGTGTATTCCAAATAACGCTATATTATATCCACTCTAAAACTCCACTTCAATCCCAGATACTGTAATCAAATCAAGGCAAGGCATGAGCTAGGAGAAGTTCGTTCTAAGTCGGTGAGGGGATGGAATAGCTGGCTGCTAGTAGCTTGTGTTTATCCGCACATTTAGATGACAAAAGACTCTGGCGGAGAGGTGCAAACGGATTTAAGACGCGATTTAAGGTGGGACGGATTTACGAGTTTTTTCGTAGGCTCTGGTAATTCTAGTGTTAACAGGCAGGGAGTCATATCTTCTGGTCCAAGTCATCCCAAGGGTACTTTATGGGTACTAAGGTCAGGAAAGAAGACTGACCAACGCGGCAACTGTGCACCAGTATTTATTCATCAGGTCACTTGTGATCATAGCACCTGTGTGTAGCCTAGTGTGATCCTACTGTAGGGTCAGGTTATGTAGGAGGTGTGAGATGTAACTTCAGCTTACTCCGAGGCTAGCAGTATGAGGCCTGTCCCTCACTGTCCTGTCACTGATAAGAGCATTGTGTCTGCCAGCAGTTTTAGCAGCAGTATACTGTAGGCAGACCTGGAATGATCTCTCAGATGAGCCAGCCTAATGTATCTATACTGCTCTGGTGTGGTCACTCAAAGGCAACTAGATCCTAGTCAGTTCTCAGTATGCCAAAATCTTGCCTGCAGTTGGGCCTCAGTGAAGTATCATAATCATTAGTCTCTGGTAATTCTGACACTCAAATTGCCTGCCTACACCATGCCACTGGCCCTCTCCTGTTCTTATGGTGAAATTACGAAATGTACAGGAAACCATCTAGCTCCTGGTCTTGCTGTAACCTAAGGTTTAACTTAAAGTCTTTTTAAAGGTGACCTGATTAGTCAATATTCCACCTTGACCTTGTTGGGAAAATTCCACCTGAAGAGCTTTTGTGTGCTTTGCAATGCCTCCATGAACAAATGTGCTGCCTTAGAGGAAAGGTTTTAAGACAAATAATGACAATAAGTATAAGCAGCAGAGTGAAGAATAATAATCATATCAGAACAAAATATATTTTGAGTAATAAACACATTTTTAAATAAATGTGAAAGAATACATGTACAACAGAAAACAATAACATTCAATGAAAATAAATATAGTAAAGGAAGAAAAAATGAAAAAAATTGTTGATACTTAGCATTCAAGAAAGTATATAAAAAAATTATAATAATAATAATACATTTTATTTAATAGATGCCTTTCTTAACACTCAAGGTCACCTTACAATGAAATTGAACAACATTATTAAAATATAAAAACAAGACGATAAAATCAAATAGCAGTAAGGTACAGAGGTAGTAGTAAACATACAAAGATAACAAAGGTGGCAGCATGGTGTGACGTATGGCTAGGGCCCATACCTGGCCGGGACACCCCTTCACCACATCTGCCAGGGAGACAAGGATGGGAACTTCAGTATCTCCCCCTGGACGCTAGATGGCAGCCTCCCTGGGTTGCAGCGGTGCCTTGGACTCCCCCAGGGCTTCATGGGGGTTGGAGTTCTGTGCAGCTCTGTGGGGTTTCGCAAGCACCACCAGGGGGTGCTGCAACAGGAGCGGCTGGCCCCTTTTGGGCACTGGTTTTGCTATACCCGGAAGTGCAGCCGGACGTTGGCAGTCAACCGCCTGGAGCACTTCTGGGTGCCAGATAAAAGGGAGCCAGCGGCCAGAGTCGGGTGGAGGAGGACAAGGTTTCTGGGAAGGAGTGGTGGTGGTGCCAAGGAGGAAGAGAAAGTGCAGTGTATCAGTAGTGGGCTTGTGCTTGGGACTGTGTTGTGTCTGTGGGTTTGAGGAAGGCATAGCCCACAGACGAAGAAAATAAAAGTATTTGTTTTATTTTACACGTGCCTCCCGTGTCCAATCTGTGTCGGGTCAGGCACTATATAACGTCAATCTTACAATGGTAACAGTGCAATAACATGTAAACACAGAAAACATATCTAAAGAAGTTATCACACATGTGTATCTGAGGATCACCTTCCTGACTCATCTTGGGTAAGTTTTTCAGTTAATTTAACGGGGCAACCCGGCTGGTGCCCCAACATTTATCAGAATCTAGTGCACATAATCCTTGCACAATCAAAAAGTTTAAGTAACAAAATAATGAAAAATTACTATTGATAGTAATATTAATGGAATGAAAAGACATAAACAGAAAAATTATAAACTGATCCAGAGAAATACATACTTTATGATAACCAAACAGGATAACAGTAAATACAAATAAAGAGACAGATACATATCCCTTCATTTGAATTTTCCTATTTGACAGTGCTCAGTTTAATGTGATCACAGAGGTGAGGCTCTTCTTTTTTTTCCTTTTTCCTTTTTTTGTCTATTGACCACCAATTATTATTTATTTACTAATTTTCTTAACACATCTATACTTATTGTTTCCTGTTTTGGTTCAGTTTAATATTCCTATCCCTGTAATTCCATTGGTCTGGTATTACTTTTTGTGAGATTTATCCTTTGTACAACAGGTATCCATTTCTACTTTTCCTTTTTTGTTTTATGCCTTTACACTATATACATTCCCTTACTTTTTTACTGTTTTTGTTTTAGAATTCTTTATAAGTGGCCCCATGATGAAATGCATTAAAGCATGTACTAATCATGTGGGGGCACGGTGGCGTAGAGGTTGCACTGCTGCATGGCAGCAAGGGGGTCTCGGATGTACCCTGCCTTTAGTTTGCATGTTTTCCTGGTGGGTTTACTCAGTTTGCTTCAGTTTCCTTTCAAAGTCATGTAGGCAGTGTGGTTTTGTTATGCTATATTGACCCTGGGGTATGTGTGTGCTCGTATTCACCATGCAATGAGCTGGCGTCCTGTTCAGGATTTGTTCCTGCCTGGCACACGATGCTTGCTGGGATGGGTGCAACCATGAATGGATGGCATATTTAAAAATGTATAACGAAGATTTTTTAAAGTTTTGAACACTCCGTGGTCTAAGTTTATAACTAGTTTTAATTTCACAAAAACATTTATCGTGTGGTGATTGGTTATGTGGAGAAAGAAAAAGGAAGGATAGGAATGGGGGGTTTGGTACGTCAGATAGAGACAGCACGCATGCAATAAAGAAAGCCCACTCAGAAGAACATCCATTGAATTCGGTGTTTGTGTCTCCAACCACCAGATCACAAACCCAACATTTACACAATATTTCAGTTAAACCTCTGCGGTACCCATTTATACATCCAGTTTTTTGGAGCCTCGTCACACCTGCCATAAAGTTCTCTACACTGAACGTACACCTGGAGACCCCTTACTGTGTGGGAGCAGCACTACCACCACACCACCGGGCCCCCACATGATTAGTACATGCTTTAATGCATTTCATCATGAAAATGATATCAAATATTTATCTTAGCATTCTAAATGTTCAGAGAGCAGGAATATCATGAAGTGAATGTATTTTGTGTGGCGATTGCTGCCTGCGATGCAATGCAATGAGGAAGTCAGTTTAAGAAGCACGTAGTGATTAATAACTGGGTCTGGGAACATTTAACACAAAGCATTTAATGTGCTACATAACTTATGACGGGGTTTGAGAAAATCTAGTAAATTAAATATTTATTTTAAGATGAAGTTTAATTTACGACATTCTACTTTAATGACAAAATAAACTACAAGAATAAAGTGGAAATGTCGACTTTAATCTCAACATAAGCATCGAGATTAAAGTGGAAATGTCGACTTTATTCTCGACATTTTTTTTTTTTCTTCACTGTGGCCCTAATACGATTCCGTATTCCGTAATATATATATATATATATATATATATATATATATATATATATATATATATATATATATATATATATATATATATATATACAGTAATCCCTCCTCCATCGCGGGGGTTACGTTCCAGAACACCCCGCGAAAGGTGAAAATCCGCAAAGTAGAAACCATATGTTTATATGGTTATTTTTATATTGTCTTGCTTGGGTCACAGATTTGCACAGAAACACAGGAAGTTGTAGAGAGACAGGAACTTTATTCAAACACTGCACACAAACATTTGTCTCTTTTTCAAAAGTTTAAACTGTGCTCCATGACAAGACAGAGATGACAGTTCCGTCTCACAATTAAAAGAATGCAAACATATCTTCCTCTTCAAAGGAGTGCGCGTCAGGAGCACAGACTGTCAGAGAGAGAGAGAGAAAAGCAAACAAATCAATAGGGCTGTTTGGCTTTTAAGTTATGCGAAGCACCGAGGCACAAAGCTGTTGAAGGCAGCAGTTCACACCCCCTCCGTCAGTAGCAGAGAGAGAGAGAGAGACAGATAAAAACAAACAATCAAAAATCAATATGTGCCCTTCGTGCTTTTAAGTATGCGAAGCACCGTGCAGCATGTCGCTTCACGAAGCAGCTGCACAGAAGGGAGCAATGTGAAGATAATCTTTCAGCATTTTTAGATGAGCGTCCGTATTGTCTAGGTGTGCGAACAGCCCCCCTGCTCAATCCCCCTACATCAGGATCAGAGAATGTCAGTGCAAGACAGAGAGAGAGAAAAGTAAGTTGGGTAGCTTCTCACCCATCTGCCAATAGCGTCCCTTGTATGCAATCAACTGGGCAAACCAACTGAGGAAGCATGTACCAGAAATTAAAAGACCCATTGTCCGCAGAAATCCGCGAATCAGCAAAAAATCCGTGATATATATTTAAAGACGCTTACATATAAAATCCGCGATAGAATGAAGCCACGAAAGGCGAAGCGCGATATAGCGAGGGATTACTGTATATTATATATATATATATATATATATATATATTGTCACACATAAGCACATGGGGAGCAGCCTAAGGACCCGATGCGTGCCGTAGAAAGCTGTGCTGGGGGGCTAAGGCAGCGTACTAACCTTTCTTTCCTTATTTTTTCAGAAAGAACGAAGCACCGCCGCCGTAAAACCACCCAACTAAAGGAGCTACTACGCTTCCGGGTTCCTTCATACCTCCTGGTCCCCCCTTGATGACATCAGCCACCCGTCCACCATCACACCTTTCCCAGCATCCCAATGATTAATTTCCAGTCCTCCCGTATAAGTTGTCCGTCTTCCCGTCCTCTTGTGTCTCTGATTTTTTTGTTGAAATTATTGACTGGAGTTTCTTTGGAACAGTATATGGGGCTAAAAACCCCAAACTTTTATAAGTTTCCTGTGCTTCTTTTACAGTGGTGTAGTCAGCAGGATCCAGCCTGAAGATGTCGGAAGGGCAGGACCTGAATGCAGTTTTGACTGCTTTGGTGAACAAGCTCCAGGCCGTCAAGCTGGAACAGGCGGTCTCGAAGAGTAAAGCCGGATCCCGCGTGGCCACCACCACCTCCAATCATCCCTCTCTCAGAAGCGGATGATATAGAATCCTATATGTCCGTCTTTGAGAGGATGGTGACACGCAACCAGTGGCCGCGGGCAGAGTGGGCGTCCATCTTGGCGCACTACCTGAAGGCACCTGCGCAACGGGCGTATCATAATCTCCCCAAAGAGGAAGCTGCCCAATATAACCTCCTGAAGGCCGAAATTTTCAATCGCTACGCCGTCACCTCCGGCCAGCAGGCGAGGGTATGGCGGCAGTGGCGATTTGATCCCGACCTCCTGGCTAGAGCCCAAGTGTTCGAGTTTTGGGGCAAGCTTGGACGCTGGCTATGGCCAGACATCAACCAGGCTCGCCAGGTGGTCGAGCAGGTTGCCTGTGAAGGTTTGGTCCATGCGATGCCGGACTACCTCTCCCAGCAGGTCCGGAGACACCCTTTCCAAGACATGAACAGTCTTCTGGAGGTACTCGAACGCCGGCTCGTGGGAACCGACAGGGTTGGGTCGTCACCACCGAGCCCACTCACCGTACTACGGAGGCTCCGGCTAAGCCAAAAGGCAGGGTGCTCCCCTCAACATGGAGCCTATGGACTGCAGTTGGGCAAAGGGAGAGAGGTACTATGCACTGTTAAACCCTCTGGTGATCACCATTAAGGGAGGGGTGTTGTTGAATGGGCACTCAGTGGTGGCATTGTTTGATTCAGTGAGTAACATCACTATTGTTGCTCGCCGTTATGTTCTACCGTGACAGTGGCTGGCTCAAAAGATGAGCATAACCTGTGTGCATGGAGAGACTAGATCTTACAGGTCCGCAAAGTGTTTTATAACCTGGGAGGGGAGACCAAAACAACTGCTCGTTGCTGTACTGCCCGAGCCCCCCATTCCAGTTATATTGGGACAAGATTGGTCAGAAAGTAACCACGGTAGAACTGTCACCACTCCTACACCGAGGTTGGGTCTGATTATGGAGGGACATGGGGTCTCTCCAACTGCTCCCACAGTGTGCTCCTCGGCAACTGATGATGATGTAGAGGGTCAGGGGGAGCATTCTACGATGACGGACCTCAACCCGGAAGTGCAGCCGGGTGGTGTGCCGGGTCAGGAGAGTGCTACCTCAGATCAGACCCATGACCTGCTCGTCGGCATAGACCTCCAATTCCGGTGTACGCTGGCATCCTTTAAAAGAGAACAGTGGAATGATGATTTCCTCAAGTTTGCCCGGAATGCCATTGTGTCCGCAGACGACATATCGTCAACAGATTCCACTCCACCAGGACCCTACTTTGAATTAGAAAATGACCTTTTATATCGGGTTGTGGAACACAAAGGTGAGGTACGGAAGTTCCTGTTAGTTCCCCGGACCTACCAGCGGGAGGTCTGTGGAGCTAGCGCATGCCCACCTCTTAGGCACCCATCTTGGAGCCGAAAAAACACTGGAGAGGGTGAAACTCTGGTTCTATTGGCCCGGGATCAATGAGGAGGTCCGACGTTTCTGTCAGTCTTGCCCAGTCTGTCAGCTATGTCAGATTCCCCGGAGGGATCGTGCTCCTCTAGTCTTGATTCCCCTTATAGATATTCCCTTTGAACAGATCAGTGTTGATCTAGTAGGCCCCCTGGAACCTTCGGTACGAGGCCATAAATATATACTGGTAATGGTCGACTATGCAACCCGATATCCAGAAGCGGTTCCCCTGCGAGCCGCTAACACTAAGAATATCACACGGGAATTAGTAGGGCTTTTTTCTTGAGTGGGCATACCGGAGGAAGTCCTTACGGACCAATGTACGCCCTTTACTTCGGATATGTTCAGGGAGGTTGCCAAGTTGCTCCGTATTAAGCATCTTAAAACATCCGTGTATCACCCCCAGACGGACAGGCTGGTTGAAAGGTTCAATCAGACCCTCAAGCAGATGCAAGGTAGTTAATGCGGATGGTAGGAATTGGGATCAACTTTTACCCCTCATACTTTTCGCCTACCGGGAGGTGCCACAAGCCTCCATGAGGTTTTCCCCTTTTGAGCTTCTTTATGGACGCCAACCCCGGGGCATTTTGGATGTATTAAAAGAAGGTTGGGAAGGGGAGGCACTTCCCTCCACTAACCTTTTAGAGTATATCGCGCACTTACGCGATAGATTAGAAAAGATTCAACCTATATTAAAAGAACACATGTCCAGGGCTCAAACAGCGCAGGCCCGGAATTATAACAGAAACTCCTCCCTGCACGAATTTCAGCCAGGGGATCATGTAATAGATGCTTGTGCCCACTTCCCACACCAAATTGTTGGCTCATTGGCAAGGCCCGTACAAGGTTACAGAGAGAAAAGGACTCGTCGACTATTTGGTGTGCCAGCCAAACCGCTGACCAAGTGAGAGGGTGTATCATGTGAACCTGTTGAAACCATGGAAAGACAGGGTGGACTACCCTCTTTCCGGACACGCCCTCTCCCTTTTCTCAGAAACACCTAACCTTAACCTCGGTCCCAATTTGACCTCTTCCCAGCGACAGGTGCTCGAAAGAGCGATCCTGTCCGTCCTGGAAGTGGTCAGTGAAGCACCCGGCCGGACCTCACTGATTCAGCACGACATCGTGACAGACCAGGGGGTGGTAGTCAGGGAATGACCCTATTGTCTCCCGGAGGTGAAACGTGCAGAGTTGGAGCTAGAGGTTCAACGGATGTTGGACATGGACATCATCGAGGAGAGCCAAAGCCCCTGGGCTAGTCCTATCGTCCTCGTGTCCAAGCCGGATGGGTCGTGGAGTTTTTGCAACAACTTTAGACGTCTAAACCAGGTCTCCAAATTTGATGCATACCCCATGCCCCGTGTAGATGAGCTTCTCAAGAGGCTGGGGATGGCCCATTACTTGACTACTCTTGATATGACAAAAGGCTACTGGCAAATTCCCTTAACGGCATCCGCAAAAGAAAAGACTGCATTTTGTACCCCTAGCGGACACTGGCAGTACAAGGTCCTTCCATTTGGGCTACACAGGGTGCCTGCAACTTTCCAACGTCTGGTAGACAGAGTGCTACGGTCCCATCAGTCCTATTGTGCCGCCTACCTCGATGACGTTGTCATTTATTCTGGCACCTGGGAGGAACATGTAGTGCAGGTTTACACGATCCTCCTGACGCTAGCGAAAGCCGGGCTTCGTATCAATCCCCGGAAGTGTTATATCGGGATGAGCGAAGCCAAATATTTGGGCTACCTGATGGGAGGAGGATTGGTGAAACCACAGTGTTCCAAAATAAAAGACATCCTAGAATGGCCCCGTCCGATTGTCAAGAAGCAGGTGCAAGCCTTCTTAGGATTAGCGAGTTACTACCGCTGGTTTGAACCTCGGTTTTCTGAGAGGGCCGCCCCCTTAACGGATTTGACAAAGAAAATGGCCCTTTTACATGTGGCGTGGAACGATTTGACAGACCAGGCATTCAGTGACTTAAAATTGAACCTCACAACGGCACCTATACTGAGAACTCCTAATTTTTCTCTTCCTTTTCTTCTCCAGACCGATGCTTTGGACACAGGTCTTGGCACCGTGTTGAGCCAGAGCATCGATGGTGTCGAACACCCCATACTTTACCTGAGTCGGAAACTTTTGGACCGGGAGACCAGGTATGCAGAGGTGGAACGGGAAGCCCTGGCCATCAAGCCCGGACCATGCCGCCCTCCAGTGGATGGCTCTTCACCAGGACTCGAACCCTCGGGTTACTAGGTGGTTTTTGGACCTGCAGCCGTACAAGTTCACCGTCACTTATTGCCGGGGTATCCTTCAGGCCAACGCTGACGCTCTCTCATGTGTTCATGACCTCTCGGTTCGGGCCGCCCACCACACCAGTTTTTCATTGTTTCTTTTGATCTAAAATGCATAAAAATATTTTTTTTCTTTTTGCTAAAATTAAATATATCTTTTGCGGCTGACTTTTTGGAGGTCTGTTGAGGGAGCCCTTTGAGTCTGAAAGCCCCTCCACCTTGCAAGGGCTACAGGGGTGTCTGCTGTTCCAGTGTTTGTAAATTACTTGTACAACTATTATTTATCTACTACAAACAATTCCTTATATTTTCTAATAACTGTGTGGCCTCTCTGTAACCAGGTTTTCTTCACTCAGGTGGCACTCCCTTCACATGTCATCCCACTGAACTCATGGGACACAAATTTGGCTTTATATCCCAAGTTGACTGTCCAAAGAAGCAGTTTTAACCAGTGTAGAGAAAAGCAAAACTCCATTGACTCTAGTGATTAGCTGGGCTTCTGACTGTGAGCATGCCTTTTCTTAACTGTTGGCTCATTCTTTTATGATACCCACTAAACCTTGTCAGAGTTACATAAAACTTTTTGATTTACTGTTGGACATGTAAAAACACATGCATGTAATAATTACAGTAAACACACTTGAGCCTAGGAATGAATTAATTGATTCTGAAATACTAGGGTGTTGTACCGTGTTAGCCATTATGAATGTAGTGAGAAGTCAAGTAAAATGACACCTTTTATTGGCTAACTAAAAAGATTACAATATGCAAGCTTTTAAGGCAACTCAGGCCCCTTCTTCAGGCAAGATGTAAATATGATTACATCTTGCCTGAAGAAGGGGCCTGAGTTGCCTCGAAGGTTTGCATATTGTATTCTTTTTGGTAAGCCAATAAAAGCTGTAATTTTGCTTGACTTCTCACTTGATTCTGAAAAGAATGGAGGGAAGCAATTTACATTTTTTGTCAAAATAAGGATTTAAAATGAACTCTTAATTTAAATGAAAACTGAGGCTGAGACTTAAGAACAAGTTCAGTATTTTGATATTAAATTTATCTTTTGAGAATTGTATTGTGTTTTATTTGGCATAGGAACAGACAGAAAATACCTCTTATAATTGAAGAACATGAACCAAAATATGAAAATAATGGTCTTAAAATTTTTTGAATATGTTCACTTAATATCAGAAAAGTTCTGGGTTTTGCAAAATTTGCCTTCTGTCCTTCAAACTGATGTTTATGAGAACAATACATACCTCCATCCATCCATCCATTGTCTCCCGCTTATCCGAGGTCGGGTCGCGGGGGCAGCAGCTTGAGCAGAGATGCCCAGACTTCCCTCTCCCCAGCCACTTCTTCTAGCTCTTCCGGGAGAATCCCAAGGCGTTCCCAGGCCAGTCGAGAGACATAGTCCCTCCAGCGTGTCCTGGGTCTTCCCCAGGGTCTCTTCCCGGTTAGACGTGCCCGGAACACCTCACCAGGGAGGCATCCAGGAGGCATCCTGATCAGATGCCCGAGCCACCTCATCTGACTCCTCTCGATGCAGAGGAGCAGCGGCTCTACTCTGAGCCCCTCCCGGATGACTGAGCTTCTCACCCTATCTTTAAGGGAAAGCCCAGACACCCTGCGGAGGAAACTCATTTCAGCCGCTTGTATTCGCGATCTCGTTCTTTCGGTCACTACCCATAGCTCATGACCATAGGTGAGGGTAGGAACATAGATCGACTGGTAAATTGAGAGTTTCGCCTTGCGGCTCAGCTCTTTTTTCACCACGACAGACCGATGCAGCGCCCGCATTACTGCGGATGCCGCACAGATCCGCCTGTCGATCTCACGCTCCATTCTTCCCTCACTCGTGAACAAGACCCCGAGATACTTGAACTCCTCCACTTGGGGCAGGATCTCGCTACCAACCCTGAGAGGGCACTCCACCCTTTTCCGGCTGAGGACCATGGTCTCAGATTTGGAGGTGCTGATTTGAAGATTTTTAAATGTTTAGGTACTATCTGTTCCGATGAAAGAATGCTAATTCTCTTCTCTATTCACAGTGACTAGTATGAGTCACTGTAAGCAACAGTAACACAAGATAGTGCTTCCAAATGGGTCCGTAGAATCTGACTGTAATAGAAATCATAAATAATCTATACATATTAATAAAAGGCAAAGCCCTCACTGACTCACTGACTGACTGACTGACTGATTGACTGACTGACTGACTGACTCACTCATCACTAATTCTCGAACTTCCGGTGTAGGTGGAAGGCTGAAATTTGGCAGGCTCATTCCTTACAGCTTACTTACAAAAGTTAGGCAGGTTTCATTTCGAAATTCTACGCGTAATGGTCATAACTGGAACATATTTTTTGTCCATATACTGTAATGGAGGAGGCGGAGTCATGTATCGCGTCATCACGCCTCCTACGTAATCACGTGACCTAAAAACAAGGAAGAGATTTACAGCACGAGTCAAACGCGGGAACGAAGGTAAATAACGTTAATTTTTGACTGTCTTTTAATACTGTGTAAGCATACATATTAACACATGTGCAATTAAACGTGTGCATTTACGGGGTGATTTCTCAGGCTTAAAAGCTCACCTTTTATCAAACGCGGGAACAAAGGTAACTGACGTTGTTCACTGTCTTTTAATACTGTGTAACCATACATATTAACACATGTGCAATTAAACGTGTGCATTTACGGGGTGATTTCTCAGGCTTAAAAGCTCGCCTTTTACTAAAAAGGTAAATGCAAAACTATTTTCAATCATTCTATGATCTGCTTCTCACAACTGAAGGCACCATGGCTGATGGTAAATGACGTTAATTTTTGAGTGTCTTTTAATACTGTGTAAGCATACATATTAACACGTGCAATTAAACGTGTGCATTTACGGGGTGATTTCTCAGGCTTAAAAGCTCGCCTTTTACTAAAAAGGTAAATGCAAAACTATTTTCAATCATTCTATGATCTGCTTCTCACAACTGAAGGCACCGTGGCTGATGTTACGTCACTTGCTGTCCGACCATAAGCTTTACCTGGTAGGTAGCCGGACACTCACTTCACTCCCTTTCGGGAATCGAACCTCTGAGGTTTTCTTTTGTTCTTAATTAAAATTTAAAACCAATACTTCACCGCTGTTAAGCCCCTCTAGCGCTGACGTCCGAGGTTCGATTACCGTAAGCAAGTGCAGTGAGTGTGTAATTACATTCATGGCATTCGTAGTCTGATTCACAATCTGATTGTATGGGTGCTTACTTCCAGGTAACGCTTACACTTGGCCACCAAGTCAGGTCGAAGTGATCACTCGAGTAAAGGCAGCTTCACAAAAAAACTGATCCTTAACAAACTGTTATTAGTATATTTTCCCTCAATTTAAAAACGTTTTATTTTCTTCTTAATAAAAATTTAAAAGCGGTACTTCGCCGGTGCGAAGCGCGTGGATTTGACCGACTGACACATACAGACATATTCATGAGTGCAGGTACTTCGGAAAGAAAGCACCGTGTAAACCTAAAGTTTAAATTAACTTCATAGACCTACAAAAGGTTGCCATTCATTTGAGGCAAGATTGCTTTTCTTCTGTACAACTATACGTTGCATTCTCAAAAGAGTGTGCTTGCACGGCTTCGGATATATATATATATATATATATATATATATATATATATATATATATATATATATATATATATATATATATATGTATGTCTATATATAAATATGTAAGCTTATAAGTACTGCCTTACTTCTCTTTAAGAAAGGAAGATGTAATGATACTTGATTTAAACGATTCCATGTCTTCCTGGGTTTGCGTAGCTTATTGTCTAAAAAGGAGAAACCCTCATTTATAAAACTTTGCTGCAGATGACTTAGCTTATTGTCAATATCTTTACACGTTTTTTTAAGACTTATTGACTGAAACGGGCTTTCACGAAAAAAGTTAGGGCTTTGCTACAGGATACACCCTCCACAAGTTAAGCAAGTAAAAATAAAATATATATTTCTGTTTTATTTAAACCTTTTAAGTTCGTATGCATAGCCCCATTTGGCTGTTTAATTTTTTTTTTTCTTTCTTCAGTAATATTTAATCTCCTTAAAGAAAAAGAACATATCCATTTTACTTTTTTTGTATCTCTTTAGTAATATTTTAGTGTAAAAGATAACCACTATTTAAACCTTTTATGTTACTTTATACATTTATTTTACACAATGTTGAAAAATTAATAAGAAAGCTACATATTTTGGCAGCTGCTGCTTTCATTTTCAATGAAATGAAAAAAGCTCTCCAAGAGAAAACGTCAATGAAGAAGAAACAGTTTGCACTATCTAAAAATCAGAAACCCTCATTTATAAAAGTTTGCTGCAGATGACTTAACTGAAAATAAATGAATAGTTCCTATGTGTATAATACATATTTATCTATTTTACTTATGCCTTTATTCCACCAACTTACAACATCTGAGGTACAATTTGTTACATTACTTTTGTTTTTTGCACAACATGCAGGTGAAGTGACTTCCTCAGGGTCACACAGTGGTGTCAGTACCAGGATTTGAACTGACAAGCTCCGGGTTTGCTGAAATATTACTGAAGAAAGAAAAAAAACGAAAACGGGCAAATGGGGCTATGCATACAAATGTCCATCAGTCCATTATCCAACCTGCTATATCCTAAATACAGGAGCCACTAAGTAGATATGTATATATACAGTATATATATATACAGTATATATATATATATATATATATATATATATATATATATATATATATATATATATATGTGAATGTATGTATGTATGTATATATGTATGTCTATATATATATATGTAGATATGTAAATTTGTATATGTATATATATGTTTATGTGGATGTGTATATGTGTATATACGTATGTATATGTAGATATGTGTATATGTAGATATGTATATATATATGTATATGTATATATATGTTTATGTGTGTGTGTGTGTGTGTATGTATGTGTATATATATATGTTGATATGTGTATATATATATATATATGTATATATATATGTGGATGTGTATATGTTGTCACGCACGCGCGATTAGGGAGCCGCGGAACGACCTAAACTGTTGCGCGAAGACATATACCAGACGGGAATGGCGGAGTACTAACCTTTCTCTATTTATTTCCAAACAGAAAGAAAGACACAACACCGCCATGAACGTCTGAACATGGACTCTCAACACGCCACTTCCGCCTTCCCTCTGTCGCAGCCCAATGACGTCAGCAGTCCCATCATCCATCTTGGTTCCTTCCCAGCAGCGCTTCATCCATTTCCGGTCCCTCCCTCATAAATGTTCCCCCCGTCCGCCATGATGGCGAACGGTGTTATGATAATTGTACAAAAAAGTATTATCGACTTGCACTTTTCCCACAGTATACGGGGCCGGAAAACCCCAAACCTTTATCGACTATTTGTGTCTTATTTTTACAGTGGCGTAGTCGGCAGGATAGAAAGCTTGTCCGAACATGACAGAAGGACAGGACCTGAACGAAGTGTTGACCGGGATGGCTGCCCAAATTCAGAATCTTCGGATCGCACACGCAGAAACAACGAGGGAGCTTGAAGCAACTAAGGCAAGGCTGACAACGGCAGAAGCGGTAAGACCGGAGCCCTCCAGACCTCCGCCTCCTCCGATGGTACCGTTGTCAGATGCCGACGATATAGAGTCGTACCTCGGCATATTTGAGAGGACCGCCTCTCGCAACCAGTGGCCGCGGGCGGAGTGGGAGTCCATTTTGGCTCCGTACCTGAAGGGTGCTGCGCAGCGGGCCTATTATGATCTCCCTGAGGAGGAGGCCGCAGATTACGACCTCCTAAAACCAGAGATCCTTAGTCGCTACGGCATCACTACGGACCAGCAGGCGAGTGAGTGGCGAACCTGGCAGTTCAACCCCGACCACCCTGCCCGAGCCCAGGCTTTCGAGTTCTGGAGCAAGATGGGGCGTTGGTTAAGACCAGAAGGCCCCCAGGCGCGTAAAGTCGTAGAGCAGGTGGCTTGTGAGGGCTTAGTAAACGCTATGCCAGGATATCTCGCCCAGCAGGTCCGTAGACATCCTTATAAAGACATGAAAGGACTCTTGGAGGTCCTGGAGCGTCAACTTGCGGTTCACCGAGCCGGGGGATCGGAAAAGCCGGCTCGTGGCGCCCGACAGGGACGGTCCAGTCACTCCAAGCCCACACGTCGCGTGGCGGAAGCACCGCTGAAAACCAAGGACAGACCCGGGCCACCGCGCTGTTTCAAGTGCGGGGACCTCGGTCACCTGTTGTCTGCCTGCCCGTTGTATCAGCCACTCCAGGAGCCAATGGACTGCACTTGGGCCACCACCGAAAGGTACTGTGCTCTGTCAAACCCTCTGGCTATTCCGAATACGGGAGTGGTTTTAGTAAATGGTCATTCTGTGCTTGCATTGTTTGATTCCGGCAGTAACATTACCATTGTTGCTCGCCGTTATGTTTTACCGCAACAATGGCGATACCAGTACGTTAGTGTAACTTGTGTACATGGGGAGACCAAGTCTTATAAGTCCGCAAAGTGTTTTCTGGCATGGAATGGTGGCTTGTCTCGATTAACAGTCGCGGTGTTACCCGAGCCACCTTTTCCTGTCATTTTGGGACACGACTGGTCCAATAGCAACAGCGGGAAACAATTAACCACTCCTAGGGCTAAGTTGGGTCTTGTTATGGGTACGCGAAGCACCACCCCCGCGGCTCCCAGGCCGTGCACACGGGCAACCGCCGTAAATAACAGTGACCGGGGGGAAGAGTCTCTAGCGTCGGACCCCGACCCGGAAGATGATCCGGGCGAGGGCACGAGCCAAAGAGTCTGCAGAGCTCCCGTATATGCGGACCCAATAGACTCTATGATCAATCAGTTCCGGTCTACCCCCGCGTCATTTAAAAGGGAGCAATGGAATGATGATTCCCTAAAAAACGCCCGGAATGCAATCGTTTCAATAAATGACCATTTGTCTGATGGTTCCTTACCACCGGAGCCCTACTTTGTATTAGAACATGATCTGTTGTATCGAGTTGCGAGTCACGAAGGTGGAGCGCGGAAGTTATTGTTAGTGCCGCGAACCTTCCGGCGGGAGGTTTGCGAACTGGCACACTCCCACCTCCTGGGCGCCCATTTGGGAGCCGAAAAAACGCTGGAGAGAATTAAACAGCGGTTTTATTGGCCAGGAATAAATGAGGAGGTCCGACGTTTCTGTCAGTCCTGCCCGGAGTGTCAGATCCGTCAGATTCCTAGGAGGGACCGCGCTCCTTTAGTTCCTATTCCCCTTATTGATGTTCCCTTCGAGAGGATCGGTATTGATCTTGTAGGTCCCCTGGAACCTTCGACCCGTGGCCAAAAATACATATTGGTCATGGTAGATTACGCCACTCGATACCCAGAAGCGGTACCCTTACGGTCCGCTACTTCCAAGAATATCGCACGGGAATTAGTCAGGCTCTTTGCCCGAGTGGGAATACCTAAAGAAGTCCTCACGGACCAAGGTACTCCCTTTACTTCGGATACGTTCAGGGAGGTTGCTAAGTTACTGAAAATCAAACATCTGAGGACGTCGGTTTATCACCCGCAAACCGATGGCTTAGTGGAGCGGTTTAATCAGACACTTAAGCAGATGTTACGTAAGGTAGTCAGCGCGGACGGTCGGAACTGGGACGAGCTTTTGCCCTTCGTGCTCTTTGCTTACCGGGAAGTCCCACAGGCCTCCACGGGTTTCTCCCCCTTTGAACTCTTATATGGACGTCAGCCCCGAGGGCTTTTAGATATATTAAAAGAAGGCTGGGAGGAGGAGGCTCTGCCTGGCTGTAATGTTTTGGAGTACATCGCGCAAATGCGCGATAGAATGAACAAAATCCGACCCATCCTAAAAGATCACATGACCCGTGCTCAAGCAACGCAAGCCCGGTCCTATAATAAAAATGCTGTTCTCCGGGAATTTCACCCCGGAGACCGCGTAATGGTGCTCGTACCCACATCCCATTCTAAATTGCTGGCCCATTGGCAGGGTCCCTATGAGGTTAAGGAGCGGAAAGGGCTGGTGGATTATTTGGTGAAACAACCGAATCGTAGACCGGCCGAGAGAGTGTACCACGTGAACGTGTTAAAGCCGTGGAGAGATAGGGACGAGGCTCCACCCTCCGGTACTGCCCTCTCCCTTTGCGCACGTAAACTCACACTTAACCTCGGACCAGACTTAACCCCATCACAACGGCTGGAGCTGGAACATGCTATCCATGCCGTCCCCGAAGTGGTTAGCGAGGTACCTGGCCGTACTTCCTTGATTGAGCACGATATTGTTACAGACCCGGGGGTGATAGTCAGGGAGAGACCCTATCGCCTCCCGGAAGCAAAGAGGACGGAAGTGGAATTGGAAATCCAAAGGATGCTGGACATGAATATTATTGAGGAAAGCTATAGTCCCTGGTCCAGTCCTATCGTCCTCGTATCTAAGCCAGACGGGTCCTGGAGGTTCTGCAATGACTTCAGGCGTCTGAACCAAGTCTCTAAGTTCGATGCCTACCCTATGCCCCGAGTGGACGAGCTCTTGGAGCGCCTAGGGAGGGCACAATACTTGACTACCTTAGACATGACAAAAGGGTACTGGCAAATTCCCCTAATGGCATCCGCCAGAGAGAAAACAGCATTCAGTACCCCTAGTGGACATTGGCAGTATAAGGTCCTCCCATTCGGGTTGCACGGGGCACCTGCTACGTTCCAGCGTCTGGTGGACAGAGTGCTACGACCCCATCAATCCTATTGTGCCGCCTACTTGGATGACGTAGTCATTTATTCTGGCACCTGGGAGGAACATATACTGCAGGTGTATGCTGTTCTTGCCACACTAGCGAAAGCCGGCCTCCGCATTAACCCCCGTAAGTGTTACTTTGGCTTAAGGGAGGCCAAATATTTAGGCTACCTAGTTGGGCGGGGACAGGTGAAACCCCAATGCTCCAAAATAAAAGACATCTTAGAATGGCCCCGTCCGATGACCAAGAAACAGGTGCAGGCTTTCTTAGGGTTAGCGGGGTATTACCGCCGGTTTGTTCCCCGTTTCTCTGAAAAGGCAGCACCCTTGACTGACCTGACAAAGAAAGGGTCTCCTGTCTATGTGGTATGGAACCAGAAAGCGGAACTGGCATTCAGTGACTTGAAAACGGCCCTGACGTCGGCACCTATATTACACACCCCTAACTTCTCTTTACCTTTTCTTCTCCAGACCGACGCTTCGGACACAGGCCTGGGTGCAGTGTTGAGCCAGAGTGTCGACGGTGCCGAACACCCCGTGTTTTACCTGAGCCGGAAACTGTTGGACCGAGAGACCCGGTACGCGGCGGTTGAGAGGGAAGCCTTGGCCATTAAGTGGGCGGTGACTCATCTGCGGTACTACCTGCTGGGTCGTGAGTTCACTCTGGTAACGGACCATGCCGCCCTGCAGTGGATGGCCCTGCACAAGGAGTCGAACCCTCGTGTCACCAGGTGGTTTTTGGACCTGCAGCCATACAAGTTCACCGTTACTTATCGCCGGGGTCCCCTTCAGGCCAATGCTGATGCCCTCTCCCGGGTTCACGACCTCTCGGTTCGGTCCGCCCGACCCGATGGGTCTGGGCTGAGGGGGGGGTCATGTCACGCACGCGCGATTAGGGAGCCGCGGAACGACCTAAACTGTTGCGCGAAGACATATACCAGACGGGAATGGCGGAGTACTAACCTTTCTCTATTTATTTCCAAACAGAAAGAAAGACACAACACCGCCATGAACGTCTGAACATGGACTCTCAACACGCCACTTCCGCCTTCCCTCTGTCGCAGCCCAATGACGTCAGCAGTCCCATCATCCATCTCGGTTCCTTCCCAGCAGCGCTTCATCCATTTCCGGTCCCTCCCTCATAAATGTTCCCCCCGTCCGCCATGATGGCGAACGGTGTTATGATAATTGTACAAAAAAGTATTATCGACTTGCACTTTTCCCACAGTATACGGGGCCGGAAAACCCCAAACCTTTATCGACTATTTGTGTCTTATTTTTACAATGTATATATATATATGTAGATATGTATATATATGTATATATATGTTTATGTGTGTGTGTGTGTGTATATTATTATATATATAAAAGACAGCAACACTCATAACAATGACAACACAATTACATTGACAATCATGTTACGTTATTTTTAAAATGTTTCCTTTTCTTTTTCATAACCTCTTTAACACACTACTTCTCCGCTGCGAAGCGCGGGTATTTTGCTATTTATCTATATATATAAAGGAGAGTTGGGATCCGAGAGACTGTGTTTGTGTGTTTGTGGAGGGATGGAGAGTTAAGGCGGGTGTTGGAGTCACGTGATCATCTCCCCTCCCATTCACCTCATTTCATTCACTTCATTTCGCTCTGAGCTGAGCTCCGCAGCTGGCGCAGTCTTGCTGTTCTTGATATGCTTTTCACATGGCCAAGTATACGTTGCATGCTCATGAGTAAGCTCAGCGCACAACTTGGTCATATTACAACCGGAGGGGCGAACTGACAACATGGTATACAAAGAGATCCTTAACAAATAATTATTGGTATAATTTCCCTCAGTTTATTATTTAAAATTTTAAAGCAGTACTTCGCCGCTGCGAAGCGCGGGTATTTTGCTATATATATATATATATATATATATATATATATGTGTGAATGTATGTATGTATATATGTATGTCTATATTTATATCTATATATCTATATATATATATCTATATATCTATATATATATATATATATATATATGTAGATATATATATATATATGTAGATATGTAAATTTCTATATGTATATATATATATATATATATATATATATATATGTGGATGTGTGTATGTATATATATATGTATATGTAGATATATATATATATGTATATATGTTTATGTATATATATGATTACATAACCTCTTTAACACACTACTTCTCCGCTGCAAAGCGTGGGTATTTTGCTATATATATATATATATATATATATATATATATATATATATATGTGTCTGTATGTGTATATACGTATATATAT
Source organism: Erpetoichthys calabaricus (assembly GCF_900747795.2). NCBI lineage: Eukaryota > Metazoa > Chordata > Cladistia > Polypteriformes > Polypteridae > Erpetoichthys > Erpetoichthys calabaricus. The sequence goes on along the minus strand of NC_041394.2, from coordinate 256,372,189 downwards.
ATATATATATATATATGTGTGTGTATGTACAGTATGTATGTGTGTATATGTATGTGTATATATATATGTTGATATATGTATATATATGTGGATGTCTATATGTATATATGTATATATGTAGATATGTATATAAGTATATATGTTTATGTATATATATGTTTACATAACCTCTTTAACACACTACTTCTCCGCTGCGAAGCGCGGGTATTTTGCTAGTCCTTATATAAACTATGCCTATTCTTTTACTTCTATTCCTAAAAAATCTTTAATTATCCTGGTACTTTAAAGCTATATTAATTACAGCATATACTACATTTGTCAGTAGCCCAGTAAACTATGAAACAGTTTTTCAAACCATGCATTATTACTCCAGTAACATACCACATCAGTAAGTCACACTGTAACAATTAGCTAGCCAAAAAATAAATCTACAGCAATTATAAACAAGTTCAAATCAATAATAATCTTATTGTAATGAACACTTTCAGTTTGGTCCTTCTAGCCTTAAATGCTTCTGCTAATTTATAAATTACCCATATTTTGACTGATAGGTGTAAACATACCCATAATACCCATTAAGCCACTGAATTAATGGTGAGTTTTCCTTGATCTCCAATGGCAGTAGTGATAAGTCCTGCACCACAAAAATTAGCCATTCATGTTCAGCGGACATTATTCAGTGTTTCCCACATTTGCTCTACCACTAGTAGTTTCCCTGTACCTTCCTGTCTCTCCCTCTAGTTACACATTTTGCTTTATTTTCTATTTACTATCTTTTGTAGTGAGTCCTAACTGATGTAATATGGCTCATATAGATACAACTGACTATTCCATTTCAGAGGTGTGACCAGAACATCATGTGTGGGTGGGCATTTGGCTTGTCTGGGGGGGCAAAAAATAATCATCCATCCATCTATCCCCATTTTCATAGGGGGGTCAAATAATAATAACAACATAGTTTTATATAACATATAAAAGCAAAAATTGTGGCATAAATCATAACCTATGGTTCAATAAAATTAACAGAGGCAATGGAACTTGTATTATTATTTTTTGTGAACAAATATAGAACTACATCTACAAGGTAAATATCAATAAAGTCAAATGTACACAACATATGAGAGCAAGAACAGAAACGTGGCTTGTTGTAGTCATGGGAGGCTATAGGACATCAGTTTCCAGCGTTTAACCTGGATATTATATACAGGACCGTCTCCAGTTACTGTTGGCAAATTCTGAAATAAATTCATTCATGTCTAGATTTTCTGTGATGTTTTTCTCATGTGCCAAAATGACTAAATTTCTCTTCCATGAATGCAGCATTGTTCGGCGGAGTGGAGTGAGAATGCGGTTCAAAGTAAAGAAAGAGCTTTTGCATGCAGCTGAAGACACGCCAATAATGAGTACTGTGATGCAGACATGGCTCTGACGTGCGGGATACTAGACGCGTTTTTGTGGAAGCCGCCACCGTCTTTTTCTAGAGCTTTTTTCCAATTAGTGTAGCCGTGTTTGGTGAATATGTCCTCGCGGTCCGAATTGGAAACACTAAATATGCGGCAGGCAAAGCAAAAGCTGCCATCACGGACAACAGAATATTCAAGCCATGGTCGAGATGATACCAGCTTGCACTAAAACATCTGAGTGTCTTTCTGAATGCGCGCTTGGGATGATTAATTAAAATAGGCTGGGATGGGCTATCCATATTTAAGTCAGGCAGACCGGACTGTATATTTTGTTGAAGGCAGAGGTTTGGAGTACCCAACACGGGCGCAGAGCTGGAGGATTGTGTAGGCTTATCTACATCTTTTGGAGTTTCAGTTCCCGACGTGAGTGCGCTGTGCTCCATGTTGGTAGCAGCGGTGCTGGGCTCAACCGTGGAGCCAGCAGCTTGCGGAGGGACAGAGGTTGAAGATGTCTGCTTTTTAATAAGCCACCTATGCATAGCCTTTGGTGTTACCAACCAGAAAATAAAAGAAGAATGGAAAGTATACACTGTTTTAATTAAAGAATGCGGTCAACAGGTTCAAAACGTGTGGCGAAGTGAACTGTGATCAGCACAGTGCCTGTCTAGTGGAGGAGTCACTGACAGATGCACCCCAAATTCAAATGGGTCGATTGGAAAGAAACTCAGTTTTGAAAATCAAATGGTATTCTTCTCCAGAGTTTTCATTGGACAGACAGAGCATTTCGCAGGGTGGGCACAGCTTGTCTCTGGGGGGGCAGTGCCCACCCCAGCCCCTCCATGGTCATGCCTCTGTTCCATTTGCATAAGGACATATAGTTGGTTTAAGAGACAATTTGTCTAAATGCATAAAAAACATTTTTTATATACTGTATCAAAAATATATAGTTAAAGAACAACAACTGTAAAAAAGTTAAAATTGTGAATTTAGCTTTTTATACCAACTACCAGTTTGGTTATTATGGGTCTTATAAGGTGATCAATTAACAGCCCAGTGCATCTCTTTACACAAGTGTCCAGAACATAAAGCTTTAGACAGAATAACAATGTGGATCACTGAATTGTAAAACAAGGTACTCTGATAATAAGTACACTTTCAATATGAGCATCCTTGTATTCTGACTTGTAATGGGCAGTTACTGACAAAACCATCATTCAAATTAATATCAGTCTGTTCTATCTAATCTTATCACTCCCCCACATAAGCACTAAAGTCTCCTTGTAAGACCAACAAGTTTACAGAGACCATCCTCCTGACCATCTATTTTTAAGATAAATTCAATCTTATAAAAAACTGTCAAATGTATACACACAAAGAAGAGTAAAATAGTTGCTCTTTCTTCACTGACGCAACTCTCTTTTCCGTGGACATAACCACCATTTACAAGGATCCCCACACCTGCCACCTACCCAGGTTTTTTCCAGTTAGACAACTTTGGAAGAGGTGAAGAGATTCCCTTGGTCAAGAAATATCAGTACCTCACTCTAGCTGTGTCTACTACACAAGTGAAGTCTCACTCTAATCTCATCTAAATCTTTCCACACGTGCTTATCACCTGAGAAGCATTTATAGTACCAAATAACCAAATGAAACAGCCTTCTTTTAAGATATTCTTCATGCTCCATTAATCTCGCCTTTCAAATCTCATTTCATTGCTCTTTACAACTGAAATATTTAATGAGTATTTCTGAAAAAATAAGTTTAGATTTCAATATTATTCTTATTATAATTTTACAATATTATAACATAACAATCAAATGAGCACTGCTATATAAAACACAGTCCAATCATGAATAAATGGAACATCAGTGCAAAATAATAAAGAAAGAGTTAAGATACATTAATTATATTAAACAACTGAAACCTCATCCTTACCCAGTGCTGAGCCATTTGAGGCCATTATATTACAGTTCTGCATATTAATTAAAACACCTGAAGTTAAACATAAATGTATGCCCTTATTTTAGAAAAATTAGGATAAATTAGTGTCAAATTCTGAAAAAAAAACTCTCTACTTTTCTGCCCAAAGAAAAATTACATTTTGTCCTAGATTTAAATAATGTACCATGTCACTTTCCCATGGAGTTGCAGAGTGTGCATTACAATTCTTCCAGTTAAGCAAAATCAGTATGGATAATGTGACCACCAGGGAGCACAGTGGCTCCTCAACACCTGACACAACAGACACTAGACACAAGTGTAGCAACACACACGTATATTTATAAGGAGGAAATGCTTTTCCTTCGTTCCCCCTACAGCACAGTACAAAAGCACAAAGCACACGATACAGCACTTTCTTTGCCTTGTCTTTGTCTCAGTCCTTCCACCTCCACTACTCCTCCAGCAAGCTTTGTCCTCTGCCTCCCGACCCTGGCTCTCTGATTGGAGTGAGGATGCTCCTTTTATAGAGCACCTGGAGGTCCTTCATAGTGTCTGGTGATCTTATTCTGACAGCACATCTGGGTGTGGTGGCAGTCCTGCTAAGGAGGGCTTAGCCATTCTCCTTGCACCCCCTGGCAGTGGCCACGGGCCCTGAGAGTGCTGAGGTTCCACACTTCAACCCCATGGCACCACAGCAAGCCACGGGGGCTGCCCACTGGCGTATCAGAAGATTATCTGATTTCATCTGCTGTTGCACCAAACATCATATGAAGTAATTTGATACAATATCAAATTATATTGACATATAAGCAAAATTAATTTAGATTAGCCCTAAAACATATTACCTATTGAGGCGAGAGCCACATGCCATCATTCACAATTTAAGTCTGGGCCCTGTTGTTTTTTGGATAATTCTAATCTAAAGAGATGTGAAAGATGTACAATTTTAATATGAATTACAGCATGTTTTGCACTTATGTAAGAACAATGTGTATTACCATTAATTGAATTTAATTCCTTGTCAGAGATATTAATAATGAGGAATATGGGCTGGAGACGGTGGCACTGACCAGAAAGCAGGAGACAGAGCTAGAGGTGGCAGAGATAAAGATGTTAAGATTTGCACTGGGTGTGACGAGGATGGACAGGATTAGAAATTAGTAAATTAGAGGGTCAGCTCAGGTTGGATGGTTGGGAGACAAAGTTAGAGAGGCGAGATTGCATTGGTTTGGACATGTGCAGAGGAGAGATGCTGGGTATATTGGGAAAAGGATGTTAAAGATAGCGCTGCCAGGCAAGAGAAAAAGAGGAAGGCCCAAGAGAAGGTTTATGGCTGAGGTAAGAGAAGACATGCAGGTGATGGGTTTAACAGAGCAAGATGTAAAGGACAGGAAGATATGGAAGAAGATGATACACTGTGGCAACCCCTAATAGGAGCAGCCGAAAGAAAAAGAAGAAGATATTAATAATGAGGTCCAGTGCCCAGTATTGATCTAAGATCATCTAACAGTCCACACTGTGACATTAACTGGTGAAGTCTAATTGCCTGATTTTTCCAGCTCTAAATGTGAACTTGCAATTCATTTCCAGTTCTGAAGTGTGGATGAAATAATTCTTAAAGGACAACTATGTAAACACAATCAGTGAAGCATTAATGCGTGGTACTTCTCTTGTTCCAATTTATGGGATTATTGCAACATAAACATTTAGACTTTCAGCAGCCAACAAGTATTAAATAAACACATTTTGGAACTGGAAGGTAGAAGAAGGTAGCTTAATAGTTCTCATTAGCAGGTGATGGCATCACTTGCAGTGTAATGCCCAGTAACAGCTGATGAAAATCTTAAATATACTGAACTGGCAAAAGGGCTAATCCAGTTTTTTGTCTACAGAGTCCAAATGTATCTCAATTTTAAAGTGCATTTTTGGTGGCAATTTAGTTTAGGCACTGCACAAATGCATATTTCACTCATTTACTCTTATGTAACAAGATCTTAGCAAAGGTTGGGTCATCATAACACTTGTGAAACCTTGGTAGATAGATTATTCATCTCTGTGCAGTGTGGCATATTGACATGATGGTAAAATTACTTGTTAATATGAAGGATTCACAGGTGTTACACTAAATTTCTACACCATTGTTTGTTCTTCCATGTATACAGTAGATCTAAACCTGGCCTGTCCTAAACTCCCTGCTCCCCCCCATTCCCTAGTTTAAACAATACTCGACTAGCCTACACATACGCCTCCCCAATACATTGGTGCCCCTCCAGTTCAGATGTAACCCGTCACGGCGGAACAGGTCCCATCTATTCCCTTCTACCCTGCACCAAGATTTGAGCCATGCGTTAAGCCTTCTAATCTCCTCAGTCTTACCTGGACTGGCGCATGGCACAGGCAGAACTACGAAGAAGACTACCTTAATAATAATAATAATAATAATTCATTACATTTATATAGCTTATCAGTTCTGCTCCTCAGCTTGGCACCTAACTCCTTGAATTTGTATCACAGAACTGATACCCTTATGTATGTCATTTGTTCCAACATGGACAATGACAACTGGATCCACCCCCGTTTTGGCCAAGAGCTTATCCACCCTTCCAGGGAAGTCTCCCACCTGTGCTCCCGGAAGGCAACACACCGTACGAGACTCTCTCTCTCTGAAGCACACCTGCGCTTCAATCCCCCTAATGATTGAGTCCCCATCTATCACTACCTCTCTCTTTTTGGGAACTGGTTTTGAGGTGGCCTGTTGGGGCTCCTCATCCCTGCCTACCACCTCAGAATTATCAGAGACACCGTCCAGCTGCGCAAGGACATGATAACCGTTTGACACTTCTAATTCTGGGGTTGATGCCCCCGGACAGTGTGCACCCTCTACCTTACGCCTTGTGACCGTGACCCACCTATTTCTACCTTGTCTGGTCTGGAATCTCCTCACGCTTCACCTTGGGGGTGCACACTATCTCTCTAAAAGGACACCTGGGCCAAGTCCGCCAATTCTCTATTACAACGCAGGTCAGCCAACTCCTCCTCCAGTTCAGCGACCCTGAGCTCGAGGTGCTGAATCAGCTGGTATCTCTTGCAGATGTAGCCCTCATAGCAGGGCCGTTCTTAGGCATGGGCTAGCAGAGCAGTTGCCAGGGGCCCCAAGACAAAAGGGGCCCCATCATTCGAGGGTTTTTTTTTTTTAAGATCGACGCAAGCTACGTATCTGTACTACGAAGTTTAATGCTAAGCTTACTGCCCTTTTTCAGGGCAGGGACGCTGCAACAGGGAACTGGGGCTTAGGCGTTCACTATGGCCAGGGACCTGTGCAAGGGGGAGGTGGAGCCCTGTTACGACACGCCCCCACAAAAGTCAATAAACAGAGTGCTCTCGTTGGAGGAGACCACTCTGTTCCAGACCACGGTTGCATTGTGAGCGTGGGCGCGGACTTCTTCCCGTGTTTTTCTGTCGCGTATAACGCTTTCTTCCCTTTTTCGCCTTGGCATTGGCCTTATCATACTCCGCTCGTAACTGCGTCTTATTCACGTTAGCAGTTTCGCACGTATCAATTAATATGAAACGCAGTTATCCATCCGGTGCTGCTAAACAAAAGAAAAAGGCAGACGATGTAGCCTTTATTGAGACACAAAAAGGAGCTTTGCTGAAATTTGTCATGTCCGAAAAGATGCATTCTCCTACTGATTCCTTTCAAAACCGACCAGCAGTAAGCAATGAGCAACATTCACATCACATTCCACAAGAATTCGTTTCTTGAGCTTTAATCTGGAATGTTCTTTAGCCCAAGTTTTAATTTGGTAGAAAAAAATGGAAAAAGGTATAAAAAACATACTTTTTAATTGTGACAAAAAATAAATAAAATGCTCTAAAATTTATAAAAATATGCACCACTGCACTGCACATTTTGCACACGCTGGGCTTAGCTACATACCTCCATGCGGTGCCCAATGGAAACAGGTCAAATCTGGCTGAACTGTAGCTAATACTACACGCATTTGGGCCCCCACAGTCTAATTATGCCCAGGACCCCCAACGTCCTAAGAACGGCCCTGCTCATAGACCTGGCTCTTCCAAACCATCATCTAAAAAGTCCAACATCCAACAGGACTTGCATTGCACTAGCCTCATTATTAAAATTTGATGTGGGATTAGTAAACTGTCTTAACTTTTTTTTTTTTTCTTAAAATTAAATTTCTTCTTCATTCGGCGGCTCCTTAACTGAAATGGTAACACTAAGATCTGCTACAGATATTTTACACCTTTTCCCCTTAAGCTCCTGTACTGTTTTCCCTCTCAGCAGCTTGCTGTTTGTCTTTCTGTGAGGTTAACTTTACTTTTCTCTCTCTCTTCTTCTAACTTTGCACTCCTCTTACTTATAAGCTCTCCACTCGCACTGTTTGTATTCCCCCGTATTAATGGACCCTTATGCTGTCGCCCACTTAACTGCTCAACCTCTGGACCGCTAAGGACTTTTTAATCTTAAATAAACAAATAAATAAAACTATACTATCTTATTTGCTCCTACAGCCCCTTGTGCCTGATCGGAGTCTTAACGCTGGCCGCTTACCTGCGCACCGCTGAGCCTTCCCCTTTAACTGCTTTGAAGTCAACCTGGCCTTTTGTTCTTTTCCTTTAAACTAAGGACTCGTTTTTATGAGGATGCGGTTATTTGCTTACAAATGCAGATATCAGTTACTGCTGCTTTCTACTCTAGATGCTAATTCAAATACAGATAACAAGAACAGGTACAAGTACAAGTACAAGGAACTTTTCTAAGCGCACCTACAAACACCCAGCTACTTTTGCTCTTGTGCAGGCGAAACAAAAAACAAAAAAACCCTTCTAAAGGGAAAAAAGCTTAAAAAATTCCCACATGGTTCCTTAGGGGCAACCAAAACCCAAGTTTTTAGAGCAAAATGTATTTTTTTATTTAAATCTCACACCACAGAACAGACCAAAAACTCTCAACAACCTCTAGCATTTTCAAAGCACACATCAGCCACGTGAACCCTTCTGATAATTAATATCAACAGAAATGTGTCTTAGACCACTCCAAAGTTAAGTTTTATTAGAGGGTCACATTGCAGAGAGGAATACATGCTTTATAAGTATTATGAAGATCCAAATACCAGTATGTTAAGATCTTGTTACATAATTGTAAATGAATAATAGATTTAAGAGTGCCAAAATTAAAGTATATCTATTACAATAAAAACTGTGATTTGGGAGACATATGTCATATCACTACATTCAGGTAAATCCATTTGAGCACTACAGACTCAGCTTGATCTTGACAAATTTTACTCTATTAAAATTAAAGCAAAAACAAGAAAACTCATATAAGAGAATGTGCAAAGCAGCTACCTTTGGTAATGGAGAGCATCCATTGAATATTTACTCTTATGGTCATTGTTTTCAGACATGGTATGGCTCATCTTTTGACTGGAGAGGACTATAGTGCATTCTTTATCCTTTCTTTGAATAGGATAGGAAGCATGAGGATAACACCGCTGCTTCACAAATCCTAGAGATTGAGTTTAACTCTTGGTTATGTGTGTGCAGTACTGTAGTTTTCTTTCCATATCCCAAAGACACGTATAATAAGTTATCTGGTCACTATAAACTGAATTAGTGAGTGTGGATCTGTGAGTGATTGCACCCTATAATGGAGTTATGTCCCTTCCAGTGCTGGTGCCTTTTGTTCCCAATGCATCTGGCATAATCTCCAGCCCTGTAATCTTGATTTTGATTAAGTGGTCTTGGTAGTGGATGGATAAATACCTGGATGGAGGGGTTTACAATGGGACAATGTTATAGTTTGTTAAAAAAGTGAGATTAATTAAAGTATGATCCATTCTTCCAATATTTTTGAAGAACTGCACTTTTTATATTTTTTTTGTTTTGCAAATTCTATCTGTACTCTTTAACCTATTGAACCTTGTTTGAATTCTGTTTGAACAAGTCAAATTCTTTTACATTGCTCTTTCATTTCCTTAAACACATACCAAATTTTTACCAATGTTTTGATGACTTCTCCAATTTACCTTTAATTTGTTTTACTACAAATTAATTGTGCATCTAGTTTAAATTTAAAGTTGACCCTACCATTTATATGCTTTTAAGGTTTGCTCTACATAATTAATTCCATAATTTGCACAGTAAGGTAAATAGATTAACATTTTCTGGATCTCCAAGATCTCCTGTTTTAATTATCATTAAAATATTGCTTAGCTTCCATTATTTAAATATCTGCAGCTACTATAATAGAAGCAAATGTAATGTGAGAATAAATGCACTCAGGATCTACATTATTCTAATTTCCTAAGCCTTTTTAGCACATTATTCATTGTTAATGGCAGGTCACTTGTTATAAATTGTACTCTCTGGAGCTACTACCTCATTTGTAAAGTTTAAAAGTAATGATTTTATAAAGACACTAAAAAATAACCTAGCTTTACATGTTTTTGTTTTCAGACATTCACCATAAATCTAGAAACTTGTGTCACAGAAAAATAAAAAACGATTGTTCTTACTTTCTGGAACTCCCTCCCTAGTTCTGTAAAGATCCATCAGTTTTCCTATTCAAATTAGTATCTCACTCATACTTGCTAGCTTGTTGCTTAAATCTTACTTTCTTGCATTCTTAAGACAATCCTATGCAGGTGTCCCAACATATTTTTCCCACAATTTGTTTATGTGACACTATGTGGACTATGTCTAATTGCCAATCACATACATGCCATTTAAAACAAGCAAGGTCTGGCAAATCAGATGTTTGTTATCAAAGCACATGCTAGTTAAGCAGCTTTCTTTAGCCATCTGTGCATCCTCCACCCTATGAAAGGTAAAATCTGCTGACATACAAAATGTCCCTCTTGCCTGTCAAGCTTGGGTGACAAAGATGCAAAGGAGAGCACCAAAGGTTTTCCAAGGAGTAGAAACTTTATTACAGTTCAGGCAGAAACAAACGCAAGTCTCTTTCAGAGGTGATCCGTCCTCGCTAGGAACAGCTGTCAAACATGACACATCAGCTCTAATTCCTGCTCAAAAGAACACAAAGTCTTCTTCATCAAGGGGGTACAGCAGCCCGGAGGCAGCGGCCAAAATAGAGGGAGTCAGATAGAACAGAGACAGGAGAGTGAGAACGCAGGATGGCCACAGCTCTGTCTTTTAAATGTTCGAAGCCCAACAAGGAGCAAGGAGCACTCCACGCAGCAAGCCGGCAGCTGATCCTGCAAAGATCCCCATTTCCCATTGAAACACCGGTACAATAAAATTGAATGGCATTGAATTCAATTTATGGCACTTGGTATATGATTTGAATGGTAGTATAATGCTTATTTCTAGCTTTCTAGTTCAGTGTTGATGTGAGTGAATTATATGATGGGCAAGGCCACATTCACCTTTATCTGCTCTCATAAATTCCCAGTTTGGATAAGCTAACTGACCTTCAAGAATGTCTTTGGGATATGCAAGTAAAACCAGTTTACCTGAAGAAAAACACACACAAATGTACAGAGAAGAATCAAAGTCTACACAGATAGTGAATGAGGTGCACTGTGGTGCTATAAAGGCAATAAAACTTGCAGAGTGTGTGGATATAAGTGTGACAGGTGTCTGGTCACACTTACAGGTAATGTAACCTAGACACCGTTAAAATATCTGACTACGCCACCCAGTTTTATCGAGAGACTGGGAACTCTTGAAATTTACCGATAATAGCACACAGGTTTCTTTAAATTGGGCGGTGAGTAAACACACAATGAAAGACACGGCAGCAATTTCAGGAAAAGCAACAGTAATTTGTATTACGCAAGACAATATAAAGTATATTAAAAAAATAAACGAACATAAAAATCTAACAATATCAGGAACGAAAACCCTTTTTTAAAAAGGAAAGCACACAATCCACACCGTAAAAGTCCATTAAAAAACATAAAGTGGAGTATATAACTTTTAGTGGTGCAGAGTCCAGTTTGCGCAATGTGTTACCATAACAATTAATTATCCAACTGTCCACAGATGTTCACCTGACCCTCATTTCCCAACAGAAGTTTTGTCAAATTGTTGAATCCCTGTCAGCGTCTCTTTGTCGTTCTTTTTTTCCCCACTCTGGGCTCCTTGTGTTGCTGCAACCTAGGCATGCCTCTCTTCTTGTCCGCCAGCTTTGCTCGGTCCTTTCATGCAGCTTCCCTCTCTCGCTGGACCCACAACTGGCATCTTCTTGTGGATCTGTCTCTTCCTCCCTGGATGTAAGTGTTGCTGTCCTTGTGCCTCACATTGTATCAGCCACGTACCCTTGTCTGCCAGTGAGCCGCTATGCTCTATGTGAGTGGTTTTGGCAGCGTTCCCAGTGGACTGTCCCTCATCCCTGCCTTTTCCTGCCCAGAAGTTTAAATCTCCTTCAGTCCCTGCCTAGATTAACATGACGATGGATTAAACAATGGCACATCCACATTTCATGGGCTTAACAAATCATGTAAACACAGGTTAACAAAAAGTATTGTTACCAACTATCAATGAGTACACATATGCTGATTAGAAACCAATATCCCCAAACATGTTAATTTCCAGGTCAGGTAAATACAAACATTTTCCAAGGAAGGAGCAGTTTTGTTATCACAATTTTGTAGTGTTTGTATGTTTAACACTAGATATACCAAAGCCTATGAAAAAACTCGTAGATCCGTCCCACCTTAAATCGCTTCGCACCTCACCATCAGCATCTTTTGTCCTATAAATGAGTCGATAAGCAGCAAGCAGCCTACTATTACATCCCCCCACAGCCGTACAGTTTTCTCAGCTTAAGTCTGTTTACCTGCGTGTCAATTGCTTAGAGTTGTATAGAGTGAGAAGTCAAGCAAAATGACATCTTTTATAAATACTATATGGTTATTTGGAACAGATACATTTCATGTGTGTTCCGTGTCTTCAACAATCTATATAAACACATCGTTTAAACAGAAACGTTTTTCATGTTTTAGTAATAATTTAGACAAAATGTACACATGACGTGTTTAATGTGTGAAGCCTGAAGTCCAAATATCAAATAAACACATTTCACAAAAGGTACAAATATAACAGAACAAGTGTGCTTCTATTCAAGAATATAACTGCAGAAAAAGAACAAAAGAACCCGCGTTAGGGTGCAATATTCACACCCCTTTGATACGATCACTTCGCTGGCGCAACGGTAATAACTGTTGATTGGTAATCCAAACTTTACGAGTTCAACCCCGGATGAGTCCATTTTGAGAAGTGAGCTGCTCTTATTCTTACTATCTTTGTATAAAAACATACATTTGATTTGAGTCTGTAATTGCTGGTGTAAATTTATGATACTTGTAAAGGTTAGCTTTTTTTTTAATTCAGTTTTTTTCACTCAGTTGCGTTCACGATCCCACCCAAATGTGATACTGCTGTTTTCACTTAGAGACGTGCTATAACAGAAGTGAACTCAGATGATGATGACGGTTCTACATCAGAGAAAGAATGCACATCACACTTTTGCCGTCGCTGTACTTTGTATATGTACACGGAAAGCTCTGCAGTCTACTTGTGACTTTACGCTGTAGGAAAATAAGTAAATAAATTATGATAAATAGGTATATAACATTCAATTTGGCTCTTATATACAAAGTACAGCGTCCAGATCTAAACACTAGCGTGGAGAGTTGTTTGCATACTGAAGAGTCTATAACTGCAGGTGGAAGCTGCCGTCACTGTACTTTGTATATAAGAGCCAGATCAAATGTTATTTACCTATTTGTTCTGATTTATTTACTTTCTTCCTACAGCGTAAAGTCACAAGTAGACTGCAGAGCTTCCCGTGTACATATACAAAGTAAAGCAACGGCAAAAGTGCGATGTGCATTCTTTCTCCGATGTAGAACCATCTTCATCATCTGAGTTCACCTCTGTTATAGTGCATCTTTATGTGAAAACAGCAGTGTCAGATGGGGGGGGGGGGGGGGGGGGGGGGGACGGGTGATCGTGAACACGACTGAGAGAATAAAACTGAATAAAAAAAAGCTAACCTTTACAAGTATCATAAATTTACACTGGCTGTTACAGACTCAAATCAAATGAATGTTTTTATTCAAAGATAGTAAGAATAAGAGCAGCTCACTTCTCAAAACGGAGTCAAACCGGTGCAGTTTAGATTACCAATCAACAGTTGTTACCGTTGCGCCACCGAAGCGATCGTATCAAAGGGGTGTGAATGTTGCACCCTAAAGCAGGTTCTTTTTCTGCAGTTATATTCCTGAGTAGAAGTGCAGTTGTTCTGTTATATTTGTACCTTTTGTGAAAAGTGTTTATTTGATATTTGGACTTCAGGCTTCACACATTAAACACGTCATGTCAACATTTTGACAATTATTACTAAAACATGAAAAATGTTTCTGTTTTAACAATTTGTTTATATAGATCGTTGTAGACACGGAACACACATGGAATGCATGTGTTCCAAATAACCATATAGTATTTATAAAAGGTGTCATTTTGCTTGACTTCTCACTCTATACAACTCTAAGCAACTGACACACAGGTAAACAGACTTGAGCTGAGAAAACTGTGCGGCAGTGGGGGGATGTGATAGTAGGCTGCTTGCTGCTTATCGATACATTTACAGGACAAAAGATGCTGATGGAGAGGTGTGAAGCGATTTAAGGTGGTCGGATCTATGGGTTTTTTCGTAGGCTCTGGCAATTCTAGTGTTAAGCAGTTCAAACTTCAAAATGTTACTCTTTTCCAAGACAGCAAATGTTTACAGTATATTCTGTAGGCAGCCATCAATAATCAGCAACAGGATTATTTAGGAAATGTGCCTTTCAACTCATCACCCCAGTCCCAAAAATGGGTGCCTATTGCCTCATCATCTACTGTGTTTTAAATATAATATTTACATGTTTCTTAGCCTAAGAGAGAAAAGAAACCACCCAGTGTACAAAAAATGTCCCCCTGTGACATGAACCCCAAGAACTTAATGGAATTAATATGAGGTGCCCATGTACTTTAAGTTTCAAGATCAATTCCAGATTAAGATATAGGAGTCCTCCCTTTTTGATAATAAATAGTTTTGACTTGGATCTTTATACAAAAGCTTGAGATGATAAAAGTGAGACACCTCATAAAATCAGGTCAGCAGGGCAAAAGATCAGTGTGGTTGGAAAGGTTAAGATGGTTGATTTTGAATATGTTAAAATGAAAATAGCATTAAAAGTTGAAAAAGAATAATATTTCATCCAGGTAGAACCCAAATACAATATGATATGAAAAAAACAAAATAGCAAACATAATAACAAAATGCTGAGAAGAATAAAGTAAAAATAAAATGCAAATAAGTAGTGTGGCGAACGGCTGGGGGACCTGGAAGGACCGGAAGAGGGACTACGCCTCCTCCGGACCACAAGAGGGCAGCCGCCCTGGTTGGTATGGGGACCACGGGAACAGAGCATGGAAGCTCAACCCTATAGGGGCTCGTGGTCACCTCCAGATGCCGTTCCAGGAACCGTGTGTGCCCAGAGTGCTTCCCGTGCAAGGGCAGCACTTCTGCCACACCAGGAAGTGCTGCCAGAAGCTAATCAGGAGGCTCCTGGAGCACGTCCGGGTGGACTGAAAAGGGGCCACCTCCCTCCATTCGTTAGCTGGAGTCAGGTGGAAGTGGACATAGCTCGGAAGAGAGGAGTGGAGGCGGTGAAGGAAGGCATTGGAAGAGGCCTGGACTGAGGGTGCTAGGTGCAGGAGCACTGGGTTGTGTGCTTTGGGACTTTCACCTGTAAATATGTACAATGAACATGTGTGTGGTTTTGAACCATTGGTGTCTGCCTGTCTGTGTCCGGGCTGGTTCCCACAGTAGCAATAAGTACATATGTCGGTGCTGTGGGTAGCAGTATTCTCCAAAACAGTTGTCTGCATATGAAAAGAAGTATGCAAAAAAACAACAATCACTTTGCTGTAAATCATTAGGAAGAAAAGCATGAGGTACTGTACATGTTGTGTATAAAATTATAAATTCAGAATTCTATTTACATATGGTAACATGGAGAAAAACAGAAGAAAACAGTGGACTCTTTTTATCTCTCTCTCTTTCTATGTAAAAGTTAAAACACATTAATTTAATTTAGGATGAATACAGATATGCAAGTAAACATCACACCTAAAAAAGAACACAGAAAACTGCAAACTAAATCTGCATAAAGCAAAAGTTCAAATTACAGTATGTATTGGAGTTAAAATTGCTCGGAAAAAGAATTGCATTGCATTGCAAAGGTTGGGCAAAAAGAAGAGAATACATATACAGTATAACTATGTGAAGCATATGCAGGTGATATTGGATTTGTCTGAATGAAGAAAAATAAGCTTGATTGAAAAGGTGCTTGCTATTAAAGAAATGAATGACACAGCATGAGTCAATGTTGTAGAGATATGATGATTTATTCAAAGGACTTCCTTGTCTTCCAGGGAAGTAGAAGATAAGCATAGATCAAAATGTAACACCTGTCATCCACCCCTGCAGAAAGGTTCCTTTTGCCCTAAAGGATAAATTGAAGGAGATACTGGACAGAATGTAATGTGTGAATGTAATTAAGATATCAAGAATCAACTGAATAGGTAAACTGTCTAGTTTAAGTATAAGAAAAGAATGGAACACTAAAAACATGTTTAGATCCCAGAACCTTAAATCATACAATTACAGATTATGCTAAGTATTTTAAAGTCAACAATATTTTTTAGTCCTCAAATATTTTCATCCATTCATTTTCCTCTTGGTGTTATTTTCATAAATGAATTAAATTAAAAAACACAAACCCATTAATGGTCCATGAGACATTAAATAAAATGTATTAAACTTGAAACAAAGCTTTAAAACTTACCCTAAAGTGTAAGTCCACTTTCAGAAGACATGCCTTCTGTTCACAATGATTAAACAATAATTAATTTTTATCACATATACTTGGCAGTATCTGTACTGAGGGAAAAATATGTGCTCACGTGTTACAAAAGCCAAAGAATATCATGTAAAGAGTGTCTTTGTAGCTGTTTGGCACAATGTTACCTTTCTGCTCAAACGGTAAGGAAATTAGCATACCTAGAATATAAAATTAAAATTAAAAAATATAGTGGCTACATTGTACATGTCTGTTTTGGTGGATTTGAGAAAAATGTAGGAACAAAGAAATATCCTCACACAAACACTGGAGAACATGCAAATTCCACGCAGTCACTAAGAGCTTTTCATCATCATTGCTAACAAACTTACTCTAGTGTCAAGTGATGCAAAAATTGCATTTTTTGCAAAATTGTTTATTGTTGGTTGTGGAGGGTCTGTGGCTGATTGTAGTCATTTCTTAAATATAATTTTAAAAAAAGACCCTTGGGAAATGAAAATCTCTTGAAATTCAAGCTAAAATTGTTTGCTGCTTAATGGACCATGAAGGATAGTAGGTCATTATGGTGCTTTGCTGTTAAATTAAAGCATCAGTGAATTATTAGAATTTTATAATCTGCAGGTAATACAGCCTTGAGGCTGTTTTTAGTGTCATGCAAATACTGAGGACATGATTATTCACTGTACATATAACAGATTGCAGAACCATATATCACTTATGGGCCTGCTTCTTCTTTAGTTCATTTCTAGATAAGTTAACTGACTTTTTGCCTTCCTTACTTGCATATTTGACTTTTACAGTTATAAAGATAATTTGACTTACCTGGCAGGAATTCAAGCAGCAGGCATGGCTGATTTTGTGTAAAACAGATTCCCATAAGCATCTGCAAACATAACCATAAGCAAACTTTTACAAGCAGCCAAAATTTAAACCGGGTGTTATAGACTCAGATCAAATGAATATTTTTATTATAGTAATATTAATAGCAGCTCACTACTCAAAATGCAGAGCGCGCAACTTGTGTAGAGATTGTTGTGCAAATACTGAATGGACTATTCACACGATATACCTAGCCGGTTGGTGGTTTGAGAGGGTGTGTAGGAGGGGATGATTCACATCCGGTCAACCTCCAGACGGTTTTCAAGGAAAGCCCCAAGCCTAGTCCGGTTATTTTTGTGTCTCACCTCGTATAGCTTTGTCTGAAGTCCATGAATTGTTCCTTAGGGGCTGACCTAATGAAGTAAATCCAGAGCTTAAACCATATTTCCAGAGAAGACTGGAGCTAAATAT
Organism: Erpetoichthys calabaricus; assembly: GCF_900747795.2. Classification (NCBI taxonomy): domain Eukaryota; kingdom Metazoa; phylum Chordata; class Cladistia; order Polypteriformes; family Polypteridae; genus Erpetoichthys; species Erpetoichthys calabaricus. Next base: position 256,354,653 of record NC_041394.2, on the reverse strand, counting down.
GAGGGATGTGTGTGTCCTGTGGGGAGCCACAATTGTTATCCTGATAAAAGTAATGAAAATCCTTGCTTATGTTGTTGCACTAAACTCATGCAGATATCTCAAAAATGAAACTTTTAGCCGGGTCTTATTTTTGGTGGTCAGTAATGGACCAGGATGTGGAGAATTAGGTGTAACTATGTGAAGAATGCCAGCAACATTGCTAAGCTCCAGAAGTTGCCCCTTTACATCTTTAGGTGTGGCAGAAAAACCCTGGTTGTGAGTCCATGTTGTTGGACTTTTCCTAGGAAAGATGTTTTAAATTATTGTGGATACTCATTAGAAATGGATGGTCATTTATGTGATGAAATAGGCAAATTCTCAAGCCACAATAGAGAAATTGAGATAAAGTTTTAGTGTCTTCGGACTTCTTAAAATACTAGTTTCTCATAATGAGGCATGTTTTACAACTGCTGGTCATTAATCAGAATGACATACAACATGTGAGATCAGCACTGGTTCACTTTTCTTTGAATGGACTTGCTGAGAGAGCAGTCCAGACCTTCAAGGAGGGAATTAAAAAATAAAAGGTGATACACTGGAGACAATGCACTTACAGGCAATGGACAGACTTTGAAATGGCATGTCAACCAAATAAGAGCCAAAGTCAAGTCAGGAGTGATTCAGGGCTCCAAGTCGGAAAGTATTTTAGAAAATCAAAGGGGTGATGTTCCAGAGCAAAAAGCAAATTCCCTGCTGAAACGGTAGAACCCCAGGAATCAAGAAAGTCTTCAAGAAACTGCAGAAGCAAAGATAAATGTTGAACCAACGGCACCTATGCTACTCAGGTCAAGAGACAGACATTTTATAAAATCAATTAATTTTTTCTCTTATCTCGCAAATGTTATAAATGTTAAGTAATTTATTATTTGGTTAAAAAAAGTGCTAATAATCACTATGAAAAATAGCATGTGTTGTAGTTTAAGGGGTGGGAGATGTAGTATATTGAGGAATAAACTTAAATGTAACACAAGTAGAGACAGGAGGCAATAGAAGAAGCCCCCAGTAAGTACAAGAGGTAGCTGAGGACAGGAGGTTAAGAAGGAAATGCTCAGAAAGTGAATGTACTATGTGGGTCTTTTTTTGCCGTTCTAACATTGTTCTTGGAGTTAACTGGTTTTAAGTATTTTATTAAAAGAAATAACCTAAAATGCAACTGTGTGATTCCAGACTACAAGTTGCTACACTAACCAAAGGGGTCCACTAAAAGGTTCAACATTGTCACCATAGCCGGTGCCTTTTGGTCACAGCTGTTTGCAGCTCCTTCCATTAACAAAGTTTTGGATGTGATCTCTTCATACTTTATATTTCTCACCTTCCCAAGATGCAGTTCTTTGGAGGTGAGAGCTGAAATCACCTTGAATAGAGACATATGCTAACTGTGTCCTATGTGTTATCCATTTGTTTTTTTTAGGTCTGTTCATTATACATGCTGTATGCTGGAGCCAGCTCATCACAATGTGGTGATAAGTTGAGAGCACAACACCTCTCTTTATCTAAATGGGCACATTATGCAGTCTCCGATAAGATGACTAAGACTACAGAATTTATCATTGTGCTTTGGTCAAAGATATTTTCGTACCAGATAAAACAATGATTGCACTTGAATTCAAGCATGCCATTTGTGAAAAACAATACATGACTAGCACAGAAATCTTTCCCAGGCTAAGGGATGAGAGCACTGATAGCAATGGTGACTTTAAGGTTTGCCCTATGGTCCCAGACCTCTGCTCCTAGTACCTAGTGATGGGGCTATAACAGGTCTGATTACCTGTTGTAGGTTTGAAGCCCCTGTAGTCCTGTAGAGCACATCACTCACCCTTCTTCACCCTCTCATGAAGCCACCAACACCCCCACATCTGAACCTCTGAAACCAGAAGAATACAAGAATCTAGAACAAACTAATTTTATAATAGTTTTATCTAATTTATTAAAATGAAAGCAAGATAAATAGCAAAAGTTTTAATAATAATAACATTCTAGCTTGTTGCATGGTTTAACAATTATCTTCTATAATACAGTAAATGTCAAAGTAATAAAAAAAAAATAATGATCCTGCACTAATTCAGCAACACTGCACACAGAATCTGCCCTTCTCTGCTATCTTCAAGATGGATGCCTCCCCTGGTCCATTTTACTGCCTTCTTTTAGTGTATTTTAGTGTATCAGGACTGCACTGACAAGTCTCTTGGTAAAAACACTTTGCCCAAACACTGCTCTTAACATTCTTTAAAAAATAACACTCTATTTTGAGGTAATACTGTGCTTCCTTTTCGAATGTTAACAGGACATTTTCTGATATCATTAATACTTTTTATTTTATACTCCTATATTTAATAATTCTAATTTCTATTATCATTTTCCAGAAGTTTCATGCTTACTTTATAATTATTTTAAAAAGCATACACATGTTTTTTTTTTTTTTAGATAGATATATCTTTATTGTCATTGTCACTTTTACAAAGGAACAACGAAACTGAAGGATTCGTTGTTCCTTTGTAAAAGTGACAATGACAATAAAGATCTATCTATCTATGTTTTATTAATTAATTATTTATTTCAAAGCAAGGTACTTTGGAGATACCTTATTTTAGCCCAATAGGTCACTTAAGCTGCAACCCACAAAGGGCAAACCCACCCTTGTGATTTTACAACTTTTCTTGGTGGTCATCTCTTGAATTTCTTGTTTAATTTTCAAATTATTCAACCCAAAAGTTCAAGTTTCATACACATTTAATTTTTTGAGGTTTTTTGGTACAGCTAGTATATTTCTGTCCCAGATCATTTCTGAGGCCCATCTTTTGCTACTTTTCAACAGTGAATACACTCAAAAAAAGTCATTCCAAGTCAAAGCTGCACGGATGTGACTTTTCAATTCACCGGTCAACTGTAATTTGTTAAACGGGCCCCACCTGAAGGGAAGCTCCAGAGCATGAGACAAAACACTTTTGATCAAGACGTTATGCTTCATCCTCAACAGAGAAGTAGCGTTCCCTGCTTTGACTGCTAGACTTTACTGCCAAGGTCACATATGTCAGTCTGCTTATCATCTGAATGGAATCATACCCAATTCCTACCCTTCTCCTATTTTAAAACATTATATTACTTTGTATTTGCAGAAATAAAATGTGCTTTTAACAAAATGATACACAAACATTTAATAAGTTGTTTAAAATATTTTTTGAAGTACAAGTTTAGCAGGTTCCAATCAAGTTCAATGCTAGGGTGAATGCTCTCTTCTCATCACAGTTTTTCTAATGCTGCAATTTATATTACATTGTCTTTTCCAATTAAGAATCCGCTACAGATATGGAAGACAAATTAACAAAAATGTGTCTAAGGGAATTAGACAATTATTACTAACTTATGCTTATATAATACCTTTCAAATATATTCAAACAAGTTGAAAGTTTTAATATTTTCTTAGTTTATAAATATGTATTTTTGCTTAAAATCACATGTTCAAGGGAAAAAAAGGGAATGGTACATGTCTGTAAAAAAGGGAAATGATATCTATGTGTATAAAAGGGAAATGGTATCTGTAAAAAATTGTAATATGCTGCTTAAATTAAATATATGTTGTTACAACCATATGTTGATAAACTGAATTAAAATTGAGAGAGTTAGAATTGTGTGCTTTTCTTGAGGGAACAGCTAAATACTATAGTGAAAAAAGAATACTTAATATTAAGAGAGCATCAAAATGATTTAAATTATCTTCAGAGCTTTATCCAGCTGTTATATGTTAATCAGAACATCAAGGGGATACAGAACTCACAATGCAATCTCTAACTGTAAGAGAAAAATAAAAAAAAAAATCAGCTAACAACATAAAATAGGATTTTTCATTTTTGGACATATGGACTATTCATTATTATAATATTTGTAGGACTTGTGTTTATATTCAGATCCATTTTAAAAATGTTCCTTGAAATTGCTCCAAAAACTATATTTGTAATGTACACAAAATGCCATAATGTTTTATTAAATCTGGGCATTACCTTTGCAAAAATGTTTTTTTAAATGAGAATGTTTTTCAAGATAATCAAGACTCCTTGCCAGCACATGTCTGTACTATTTTGTTTAGCTGTTCCTCTCTGACATACAAAAGCTGAAAAGTAGAACTCATTTTTCTGTTGATTTTTAAAACACCAATAAAGAAGACTGTAAGAGTGCATCCTGTCCAACATGGAAGGTATACATTCAGTTTGTTACTTCCTAAATTTCAGACTTTAAAAACAATGTAAATACAACTTAATTTACACAAAAAACATTACACTAACCCTTCATTTATATAGAATATTGAAGGCACAGGAGTGGGTAAGCACATTTATGAGATATAAAAGATGTTTTTTAACATTGACAATTGCTCAACAGGTAGCGCATTGGAGAGGAGTTAATATCTTAAGCTAATTAAAATATACTGTAATTAGAAAAGTAGAACAATCCAGAAGAGAACAGGTCATTCAGCCCAACAAATCTTGCCAGGCCTATCCACTTAGTTCTTCTTAAAATAATATCAAGTTGAGTTTTGTAGGCCCCTAAAGTCCTACTGTCTACCACACTTTTTGGTAGCTTATTCCAAGCGTCTGTGGTTCTCTCTGTGAAGAAAACATCCTAATATTTGTGAAGAATTTACCCATAATAAGGGTAAATATATGAATTAATTACTAGAGATGATTTCAAGTCATCCATTGTGAAAATGAACAGATTTGACACACGAAAAAATATTTTGGAACTGATTAACAGTGGTAAGATGGCGGGTTTTTAAAGTCAGTCAGTGGAAGGTAAGTCATCGGGTCTAGAACCAGAAGGGATGTCACCAGACACAGAACCGGAAGTGACATCATCGGGACCCAGAACTGGAAGTAACCTTGTCGGAATCAGGCAGAATTTCCCGTGTCTGGTCTGCAGAGATAAAAGAGGAAGGTTTAGTGCACCCTGCCACCCCCTGGCTTGGCGTGGAATTACCTCCTTTTGGTTCGTCTAGCTGCCTTCTAAGCACGCGGGTGTGACACCATAAATAAATTGTTTTTTGAATATGAGATACTAAAATTAATAATTGGCCACACTTGGTGTCTTTTGAAACAAGCTTGTTTTGTTCTTGCGGCTATGCTATTTGTTTTTATTTGTTGCAACAAAATTCCAGTGGTGAAATGCTTTTGCTGACTGTCTTGCCCCCTTGTGCATCACTCCTATTCATTAATTTCATAAGAAGCTCTTACTGTCAATCTACTGTCGTAGATGGGATCAACACATATATTTCTAAAACTATTTATAGTCATTACAATATATTTTTAATAGGAGTTGTAGAGAAAACATTGCATCTTGATTGTCTCAGAGCCACCATCCTCTGGTCAACTGTTCCCTCTAATGTACTAACATTTTGCCTTCTACCACTGCAACTAGAAATAACACAAAGCACACTGAGATTGTGTCACACACACACAGTATAACATGAGTTCTGGTATTTTCACCAAGAGACTGTAGCAAACACAAAGCCATTTGACTTGTTTTAAGGGTATTTTGTGAAAAAGGAGTGTCATTTTGAGCAATTTAGAAGAGTGTTTCAAATGCATTTAATTTTCCTCGCTTGTCATATGAATTTATTTGAATGCTGTTAACTCACTCGTTGCTTTCTTTAGTCTTTGTTCATTCTTAATGATTCAGCATTGTGCATTCTAAAATTTTGAGTAAGAAGAATGCTACAATCATAGAATAAGCAAGAATGCATTTTATTGTAGTTAACCTGTTAATGCAGTTAGCATGTGACAAAAGTTATAGTTTAAAGTTCATCTTTATTCTGGTCAGCTTGTCATAGATTTTGCTTATAATGACTTTTGAAGACACTGTCAATTATCTTGTATTGACAGGGAGTATTTATATAAGTCCTTTTATTTGCTAGTTTTTGAAATACGATTATATTTAATATATAAGGCACCTTTCTCATGCTTCACCCACTTAACACTAAGCAAGACGAGATTATAAAGGCAGCCAATAACTCTTTTGAAATAATTTAGCCTATTTCATATGAAACATGAAATACTGATTATTAAGCACGTACCAATACACATAATATTTTTAATAGAGAAATTAATGCTGCCAGGATAGACTCTATCCTTTTGTAACCCAACATTGAATTAAACACATCCAAAAGTGGATGAATTGATAAATGAAAAGTATACAGCCAAGAAAGTAAAAGCTATACTGTATGTTTTATTTTGGAATCTGAAGGCACAAGAATCTAGATGTGATTTGTTGACAAAAATCTTTTTACATATGCCGAGAGCTTCCAAAGTGTCTTTGATTGTTGAAAATGCTTCATTTAGGAAGGTTTGCTAGTCATTACTCAAGAATGCAGACTGCCATGAATGTCTGATGATTAAAGAATGAATGGCTTCCTATATGACAGTGACTGCCAGAATAGCTGCATGTGTATGATATAATATATTTCCACTGGAGGAATGCATTCAGTTATTGAAGTCTCAGTAAGAGAATTGTCCTACAAATTCACATAATGAAGAAAACATTCAAAACACTGTATTTGGTTTAAATGAGTAAATTTCTTATACACAAGCACTTATTTATTCAAATGATTAAGTTTTATTTATCAGTCCGGAACCCAAAAATAATTTAAGGATGATATTATTTTCTGTGGACAAGAACTGCAGTATACAGTCATAGCTATTTACAAATCACAACACATACTGTCATTTCCATGCCAGGTTATTCTTAACATAGAACAAGAAAATAAAGCTTAAACAAAGAAAAAACATGAAACAAAAAGCAAATGCAATAAAGTTTAAATATGACTTCTTTAATATTACAAACGAAAAATATTCTGAAGAAAGAAAAGAAAAATAAACCTTACATCATTCATTGATGTAATATCTCTATCTCACAAAAATGCAACATAATGTCTTTAATGCGTATTATTTTATATATTTACAAAAACGTGTGGATCTTTTTGTATTAGATTTGTTTTGATGCAGGAGTTTGGATATGCCTACATTAGAATCAAATCCACTTAATGTACATCCAGTTAATGATTTGGGATCTCTGCTGAACAGCTTACTGGTGGAAACAAGAATATAAAATGAGCACTGAAGAGGCTTTAAGATGTGGAAAGTAAACAGCTACTATAGTTAAGAAGTGTTAGGCTTCTTTATTTTTAATTGACAGCAAAAAAGTTAAGTGTAGGGCTTTATCAACAGTACTGGGAATTTTACTGCCTCTTTATGACAATTATATTCTTGGGATGTGATTCATATTACATTAATTAATGATCATCCACAATCTGTTTAGTGAACCCGGTCAAAAATCTGTTTTAGTTAGTTAGTCATAACAATTTGACTGTCAAGCATTTTTCTCCCACTGTAGCACTGAACCATAGCTGCAGCCAAATGTGATGACACAGGAAGACAGGTATAGTGCATCTGTGTTCCTGAACCGACTAAAAACCAAATTAGGGTATTGTACCTGTGGAACAGGTAGCACTATCATACATTTCCTAAAAGCTAAAAATGATTTCTTTTATGAAAAATAATAAAGCTTTTGGTTAAAGTGCATTTTTTTTACAGATCCTGTCACTAGAACTATACATTATGGCCCAGATCTTTATATCGTCAGCTATCCCGTATTATCTTAACTGACAAGTGTTGCTGTATTGATGTCATGACCTGGATTGTAGCTACTTTTCAAAGAATGTGCCTTCTTACAGCAGATCTTATAAGAAATGCCATATTTAGGGTGATAGTTATTTTGCTGAAAGATACTGTACTGTATGTAATGTGCTTTTATTTACTGTAGCCTAAATACTGAACTATCAGTGGTGTCACATCATTTCATTGTTTTTCAAAAATACATAATACATCCACCTCCATCCAGTTTACCCTTCCAATAAAATTATTTTTAAAATAGTATTAAAAATAAAAATTAGGGAGAATAAACAGCTGTTATACTATATAAGTACACTATATATATATATATATATATATATATATATATAGTGAAAACTTTTGAGACCTTTCCCAACAGGGCAACACACAGAAGAGTGACTGCCGCGTCTGTTGAGGGTTGCTTGTCCGTTGCCGAGGCAACCGCAGGACTGCAGAGCCACAGAAACAACTACAAGCTGACCACTGCCACACGCAAAACGCCGGTCGCCCAAAGGGTGATGCAGGGAACATTACAACTTGGCCACACTTGGCCCCAACCCCGCCTGTTTGCTGTGTATAATAAAATGGTAGATCCCGTGACAATAAATAATTGTACTGTTCCTGTTTTGAGTTGAATAAGGCTGGTTTTGCTAAAATATTGAGACTCAGCCTTGTCTTTGGGGTGCAAGACAACGACTCACGCATCACAATATATGTAGGAGTCAAAATTATGTTAACACTAATGGTACTGCTATGTATATATGTATTGTAATAAAGAGACACAAGATTGCATAAAGGTTTGGGGTTTTCTGGTCCTGTATACTGTACAGTTTTGCAAAAAAATAAACACTGTCAGTGATATGGCTTTTCAGCATTACAACAGACAAGATGCATATGGTGAAGGGGCCATTTATGGGGTGGGACCGGAAACTGGTGGGTGGAATGCTGGGAAGGAACCGAGGTGCTGTATGGAAGCCATGACATCATCAGGAATTGACCAAAGGAAGGGAAGGAATGAGGAAGTGGTAGTGCATGGTTAGGGAATCCGGGTAAAGTTACGGTGCCGTTGTTTCTGTCTTTCTGTGGAGATAAAAGAAAGAAAGGTTAGTACTCTGCCTTTGTCCCCTGGAACAATATTTTACGCTGCTCGTCGGGTCTTTATGTGGCTCCATATGCGTGCATGAGTGACAGTATATACAATTTTTGTGGACAATTTATGTTCCACATGTATATATTATAGATTCATTGGTTTGAATGTATCCATTCAGATATATCTTGTATACATTGGCTCAGATATATAAATTGGCTTGCATATGTCTGTTCTGATATATATCCAGCAGATTGGATTTGATACTTTGGTTTGAATACATATATTGTGGCTTGAACACTGTTATAGTGAAGACATCATTCCTACCCTGGCTTATGTTTATAAGGAGTTATTTTTTTCATTATCAGTCATTGTTTTCTATAATATTGATCTCTTCATTTATTATTTGCTTAATTATGTATCATCTGTTATTTTTATTCTACTTGGTTTTTATTTAGTATATTATTTAGTATGTATGCTTCTCTTGAAATTCATTCATGTTTCTTTTATTTTGTGGGTGGATCCCAAGAGGTGCAGGGAACCCATCGATCACCCAACCACCCCAAGTCTTATTAAGGCAGACTGAGACTGGAAGCTCAGTGGAATGATTGATTTGAAATAATGTAATGATCTTTTTAATCTCTTGCCAAACTCAAGCTTCCAAAACCTTCTTTCTGAGGGACTTAGAGAATTCTTTTGATCTTGGCATGATGACACCACACACATCAATAGCAAAAAGAACACGAGAGCCTAGATATCTGTGGTTTAAATAAGACAGCTACTTGCTCCCTAAGGAGGTTCTAATCATTGGCACCTAATATGGAACTAGTTTTATGGATTTGAAGTGGTAATAAATGTAGATATGTACAGTACTTACTATTTCCATATGAGAAATCTTCACTTTTATTACTTTAGATTATAAGAATGAATACAATATGTCAATTTATGTTACATTTGTCCAAGTATATCATCTTTATCTGTGGGTGCTGTTTGCATGACATATCGCACTAATTTTCCAGATGATGGTCCAGCCAGTGTAAAGACACTAAAACCGGTGTAATGGGGTCAGATTTCTTCTTTTTAGTTAGGATTCTTGCAGCTGCATTCTGAACCAACTGTATAATCGATTTAAATCATTTTTGGCAAACCTGTTAGGAGTGCATTGCAGTATTTCAAATAGCTAAAGACAAAGGCATGTAATAGGTTTTTTGCATAATTAACATCTCATATTTTCTACTTATTTCTAGTTTTTCGACATTTTTACAGTTTTGTTATTGTAGCCAACAACAAGTAGTTAAATTTTCTCCTCATTTAATTTAAGAAAAGCTACAACTTAGTCAGTGCATAATGCTATTTAGGCTATCTGTCAGACAGACTAGTGCCTTTGGGTCATCTAGGGCTATGAATAAACAAAGTTGAGTGTCATCTGCATACTTGTGATAACTTACAGCAAGTACTGAACCCAGAACAGATCTTTGTGGGTCACTATATTCACTGTAATGTGTTTCCAATACACAATCATCAAGATTTACAAAGAAACTCATCCCTGATATAGTTGTCTTTTCTCTGCTGCAGATGATATTGGTATTTCGTGTGTATTTAAGGAAAAAGCCAACCAATGGCCTATGAAGTGTTTCTTTCTCAAACTACAGATTCTGCTGTCCTTCTCCTCTTATGAAGATGTATATCTGGGCTTTCCCTGTCTTGTTCTACCTTAGTTAGATCCAGTTTGCCCTCTTCTCTCAAGATAATAAAAGATAACTTTGTATGTAATCTTCAATCAGTTTTTTGAGAAAGCTGTTTTTATTTTGGCCATTTTTGAACCCAGAACTGAACTTCAGCAATGCAATTATCTTGCAATCCATGTGAACAGAATAACATTTTTCAGTGGTGCTAATGAAATTAGAAAGGTTTGTCTAATAACCAAGTAGCATTTAAAATACGTAACTAATTAAGGATAAGCAAAGGGAGCTGACCATTAGTGTACTGAAGGAATGACTTCTGAAAATGCAAGGCATATGTGAATAATAAATTAAAATCAGCCAGGACATTACTAATACTACTGATGGCTATATTTGAACTGGCTATGTTTTTAATTTAATAAAATTATATCTTGATAAAAAATATATCAATTTCTATCAAAAACATTTGACCGGTAGTGTGCATGTATATAGCCTGATTAACACTACTGACCACACGTGTAATAAATATGTTATTTTTTGAGTTTACTGCCTTTCTTATTATTTACTAAAAAGAAAAAAATTGCAATGAGTTTAGTGTATTGTCTTGTAATGTATAGAAAGTCTGTATACACAATCATTACAATAAAAATATGATAGAAATAATAACTTGTAATTGACTGAGGTATCTATGACGTTTGTCTTCATTATGTCTTCTGGTGTATTTATTTCAGGCAATATACAGTAAGGTACTTTTAGAGACTGGTTTTATGATAATATTTTAAATAATATTGTCTTCTTTTTTTTAATCAATATACCATCTTTAAAACAATTCTCAGTAGTGAGAATGATGGTGACAGTATTATATGTTATCGTCACTAATCCTGCCTTCAGCAAATTGAATTTGTCATTTTTAACAAAACAGTACAGATACAAGGAATAATCCTTCCTTAATCAACTATTCAGTAAGAAAAAATACATAATTCAGTATTTCCATAATAAGGAAAGTGGGTCATATTGGCAAGTACAACAAAAACTCAAAAAGGCTTGCAAATTGACTTCTTATAACGAACACAATTCTATTTTCAAAGCGTGTGAGATGCTCAGATTCTAACACCCTGGATTTCCTAAGGGAAGGAAACTCAACTTTAAGACAAGTCCACACTATATTTATAAAAAAGGTTCCAAGCAACAATAATAAGTGTGTGAAATCAGTAAGTCTCATATAACCAACTATTCAAAAGAATACAGCAAGTTTGAAATGCTTGTTTGTTGTCACTTTATAGTTAAAATATTTTTTAAATGAACTGACTTCTAAACGTTATAGTACTTATTTATGACATAACACAAGCATAAATCTAACTTCAAGAAAATACAAGAGTTCCATATTTTGGATCATTTACTGATAAACATCTTACAGTGTCAACTCCAGTAAACGCAATCTGCAAAACTAACTTTACTGTATGTCTTAGAGCAGTGGTCCCCAACCTTTTTGACAGCAAGGACCAATTTATTAGATGCAAATATTTCCACGGACCGGTCGGGGCGGGGGGGGTTGGTTGGGGGGGGGGGGCAGTTTTATACACAATTTACATAACATTTCTATTATTATTAAAGTTATTAAGCAGTTCGCATACGTTTGCAATCTGAGATTTTTCTTCTTTTTTTGCATATAACAAAGACATATGCTTTACATTTGCCAATCCAACAGATTGCACATCACAAACATTAACACTGCAATCTTTTTTTCGTGTCTGCCGTTTCTATAGGAGGGTGACAATGAGTTAAATTCCAATGGATGTTTTTCAAATGTTGACAAGCAATAAGCAAAAGGAATCAATGAAAACCACAGTCAACAAAAACAGCAAAAAAAAAAAAAAACAGTACGAGGAAAGTTCAAAGAAAGATTTTTTTTTTTTTACAATGTTTCTGTTTGGGGATCATTGTGCAAACAACAGATCTAACTGCTCTGTGGATGATTCGTTCAAGCATTTCAAGGTCACTTCGTTGTAATGAAAGCATCTGTTGAATGTACTTCGTAGTAACGTGATTTCTATAGACTCACGTCATATGGGGAAACTGTCGGGACCATAAAAATACTTTGTTGTAATAGTCTCTCACCTCGGTCTCTCTCCTCTCTCTGCACCGCTGCAAAGCCCCGCCCGCCAAGCGCTCTGAAAAGTCTGAGTGAGTCGCCATTGCCGGCAGTTCTCTCGCGGCCCGGCTGTCAGACGGCTGCGGACCGGTAGTGGGCCGCGGACCGGGGGTTGGGGACCCCTGTCTTAGAGTACAGTATGTTCTCAGCCAGTATTCTTATTCCATACTGTATGTGGTTACTCGTAGTTATTAGTTAGTAAGTAATGATTCTTTTAGTACCACTAGTAAGAAAATAGTGAATTATAGTGAAAGATTACACAGTAGCATCTGATGCTGCAGTGTGTCCATTCTTCTTAGTAATAGTGTTGTAGGTGAATTATGTAAAATATGTATCTGATGGTCTGGTCTGGTTAAAAAAACCAAAATATTCATATCTGTTAATATGATTTTAAAAAATGCAGATGTACACTGTCCATAATATTTTTATACAGTATACATCGATCAGCCACATTAAAAACACTGACAGGTAAAGTGAATAACATTGATTATCTCGTTTGCAATGGCACCTGTCAAGCTGCGAGATATATTAGGCAGTATGTGAACAGTCAGTTCTTGAAGGTAACTTGTTGGAAGCAGGAAAATTAGGCAAGCATAAGTATGTGAACAACTTTTACAATAGCCAAATTGTGATGGCTAGATGACTAGGTCAGAATATCTAGAAAATAACAGATCTTGTTGGGGTGCTTACAGTATGCAACAATTAGTACCTACCAAAAGTGGTCCAAAGTAGAACAACTGGTGAACTGGCGACAGGATCTTGGGGGCACAAGGCTCATTGATGCACATGGACAGCAGAAGAGCTACTATAGCAGAAATTGCTGAAAAACGTAATGTTGGCCATGAGAGAAAGTTGTATAGAACACACAGTGCATCGAAGCTTGCTGAGTATGGGGCGGTGTAGGCCACAGACCGGTCAGAGTACCCATGCTCACCTCTGTCCATTGCCAAAAGTACCTACAAAGGACATGAGTGTCAGAACTAAAAAATGGAGCACTGGAAGAAGGTGGGCTGGTCTAATGAATCATATTTTCTTTTAGATCATTTAGATGGCCAGTGCATGTATGTTGTTCACCTGGGAAAGAGATGGTGTAAGGATACAGTATGGAAGAAGGCAAGATGGCGGACCCAGTGTGATGCTCTGGACCTTGGGTCCTGGAATCCTGTTGATATTACTTTGACATGTACCACTTACCTAAAGATTGTTGCAGACTACGTACATCATTTCATGGCAGCTTTACCACTCTGATGCCAGTGGCCTCTTTTAGCAGGGCAATGTGCCTTTCCATAATGCAAACATCAACATCTATGAATGGTTTGAGAAACATGGCAAAGAGTTCAAGGTGTTGACGGGACCTCGAAAATTCTTCAGACCTCAATCCAATCAAGTATCCATGGAATCCACTGGAAAAACAATTCCAATCCTTGGAAGCCCCACCAAACAACCACATATAAACAGGACTTAAAGGATCTGTTGTTAACGACTTGGTGCCTGATACTTGTGGAGTCCATGACTCGACAGAGCAGAACTATTTTGGCGGAATGAGGGGGAGCTACAAAATTTTAGGAAGGTGGTTTTAATATAGTGGCTAATTAGTAAATATATGTCAACTGAAAGTTCACTATCAGCAAGACAAAATTCCAAAATTAAAGAAAACACTTTATAAGACAAAAGGTATAAATAAAAGTCTGTTGTGATGAAAACAATAGATTGCATTAGTTATTGTAACATGTGGTGCTTGCAGCAAGGCTGAGAAAGTCACTGTCCAGGAGTGCCATGTAAGAAGAGTAAGTACGAGATCTGAACCTAACTCATGGAGATCTCCTTAGCTGATGAGTAAGACTGACTGCTGTAATTCCAACACCCCATGGTTGATTCCCTCTGCTGACAATAAAACGTGTAGCAATTGAGTGTTGATTTGTGTTTACTGGCTGATAGGTGTTGCACTGAGCAAAATAATCATAGGAGACAGTTATGCATTACAGAAAAATGATGGAAGATAACTCTTCAAAAAACACTAAGACAATTAATAAATCATACAAAAATTCACAAGCTTTCTTTACTGTTTAAATTTCTCAGGAAAAAAAATCAAAATACTTTGAGATTCATGGGCCCATATAAAAGTGAGAATTAAGAATATTATTATCCAATGTATAACTGGAAAAACATGTACAGGTACAGTAATAATTTGGAAAGGTATTAATGGTTGCAAAAAATATCAGTATATAAACAGTGACCATAAAAAGACATATATCAGATGAGAGGAGTTTAGCATTGCATAGGATTTTGTAGGTTTGTGTTGAAAAAACAAATATTATACGGCCCTACAACCTGTCCCATCTAATGGTTTTTATACAATAGACAGTGAAACAAAAAAAAGGAATAAAATAAGAAAACAGGTCAGTCTTTTTTGATGAAGTGTGCATTGTTTATATGATGCCATTAGTGAAGAACAAAATATACTCCCTGTTGTCATTTGTATAAGCTTTTAACAATTTTTTTTAACTTTTAATCTTACTAAAGAAACCAAATTTATTTACAGAGTGCCTTTTATTGTGAATAACATTTAACCTTATGAAATAGCTTTAGAATTTTTGTCTACCAGATAGATAACTGTAAATACTATAAATACTATAACTATAAAAAAGCCATATATTATATTTTATTTTTCCGCTTGCTCAATTACAATTATATTTAATACTTTTAATGCCTACTTATTTTAAATAGTAATTCAAGATGTAATAATCCTTTTACAGTATTGGGTTTTTCATTGGTAAGAAGTAGAGAACTTTTTTCCCACTGCCTAAGTCATTTTAATACATATATTTTCTAATTCAAGTAAGAATGCAACTGGTATAATTTTAATAACATAATAAAAAAATTATCTACAATGGATATATTAAAATTCATTCTTGCTTCCCGTTGTGATTCAAAACAAAATTATAAGGGGTTACAATAAGGCTTACAAAAATAATCTGCTTATTTCCTTCAAAGAAATCATGGATCAACAATGACATCCATTACATATTGAAGGCCTGTGCTAATACACTGCAGATTGTTGATATGTAAAGTACAAGAACTGCAGGTGTGAGCTCAGGGAAGAAATTAAAGATGGGTACAGTCTACACTGGAACACGCACAAACTGAGTGTTTCTGCAGTTGTGAGGCATGTAAACTGTGGAAAAGACATCTAGATATTTATGGATTACAAACTAAAGGCACATTCAATTGTATCCACATGTTTTCTCCTGGTGAATTAAATGCTTCATATTCTCACTTTGACCACAAGAAGAAAGTCCTTTGTGATGGACAGCCGGCAACTCAATCCAGCCGGGACACCCCAAAAATGAATGGATGGGGGAAGGCAGCTACAGTTAGATACTGCCTCCCCCAAAACGCTAAATGGCAGCTCCCCTGGAATATAGCGGTGCCCCAGATTCTCACAGGGCATCCTGGGACTTGGAGTTTGTTATCTCAGCCCTGTTGGGTGCAGCCACGGGGTGCTATGGAAGGACGGGAGGAGTCGTGCTTCCCTTATAGCCTGGAAGTACTGTCGAGTCATGAAGATGGAAGCCCTGAAATACTTCTGGGCTGAAGAAGAAACCTAAGTTTCCCATCTGACCAGAAGTGCGGATGAGTCACATGATTGGAAGGACAGAAGCACAGAAGATTGGAATAGTCAAAGACTATTTAAAGGACTGTTGGGAACCCAGCAAGTGAGCTGGAGTTGGAAGTAGTAGGACAGAGCTTGCTGGGAGGTGTGGAGAAAAGAGAATTGTGTTGATTTATTGTTTATTTAATTGTTTATGCTGGCTGTGGTGCTTGAAAGGGACTGTGAAGAAGGAAGAAGAATTAAAAGAATTTCTTTGTGCTTTTACTCTGTGTCTGTGTATCTGTCTGTTGGGTTTAAAGGGGCAACAGTGACCACTAGCGTTCACACCCTCCCATGTGAGTTCCTACAGAATGGCATGATTAATTTTTTTCTATTTACTGTTCATAAATTATCAGGTCTGGGTAGAATTTTAGGAAATTTTGTAAAATTTGCTGCAAACAATTGGCTGGCATCTTCTGTGACATTGTTAATGCTTCACTGAAAGAATGTAAGTTTCTCAGCTACTTCAAAAATAGAATTATCCTTGTGCCAAAGAACACAAAAGTAGACTGTCTAAATGGCTACAGTCTGGTGGTATTCACTGCTCTTGTTGAGAAATGTAAAATTCAAGATAGCTTGTACTTTCTCCAGTATGTACAGTATATCTTCTCAATCAATGCACATACTACTTTATACTATATTGGATAATAATAATAATTCTTTGCATTTATATAGCACTTTTCTCACTACTCAAAGCGCTCAGCAATTGCAGGTTAAGGGCCTTGCTCAAGGGCCCAACAGAGCATTGGCATTTACGGGATTTGAACCAGCAATCTTCCGATTGCCAGTGCAGATCCCTAGCCTCAGAACCACAAGTCCGCCTAAATAATAATAAAATGTGCTATTACAGAGTACAGACTACATATAACACTGTTAAACCAAAGTTGATCACCAAGCTCCGAACAGCAAAACCTCAACACACCTCACTCAGACTGACAATGTCAATGAAGAGTGCTGCGCCTCCTTGCTATACCCTTGTTCTACTATGACATAGCCTCCACCATTAACTCCATCATAACAAGACCAGCAGAGGACTGATAACCAACCATGATGAAACAGTGATAGTGATACCAGGACAAGAATCTTTCCTTTAATGTCAGAAAAACCAATAAGCTGCTCAACGACTTCAGGAAGCAGGAGGCAGGCCACACGTATGCAGTAGGGATATAGCGTGGAGAGAGTTAGCAGGTTGAAGTTTTTTGAAGTCAACAAAACTGAAGACATGATGGGACGAAACGCATCTCTACCATCATCAAGAAGCCTCACCAATGTCTTTACTTCCTCAGATATGTTTAACTGTTGTCACACACGTGCGATTAGGAGGCAGTCTAAAAGCCTAAAGGTAATTGAAACATTGCAAGATGAAGGGTTGTCACGTGGTACTTACCGGAATCTCTTCTCTCCACAGAAAAACCGAAGAAAAATAATTCCCAACATTTCCGGATTTCAAAATGGCCACCGTGACGTCACTTCCAGTCACATGATCTGATGTCACTTCCGACACTTTCACAAGGACATCACTTCCGGTTTTCATCAAACAACGTTATTTCCGCTTCCTGTTGCAACGTCACTTCCTGCCAACCATTTCCTGTTCCCACAATTCAATACTGTATATAAACGCCATTTTGTCAGATAAAGATTGTCAAATGTTACCGTTTTGCTTTGCTTTTGATCATTTATTTTGCTACTTTGTCCGCAGGACAATATACAGGGACAGTCCCCAACACTTTATTTTTGTGAATGTTTCATTCTTTAATCGAAGACTTTTCACAATTGGCATTGCCGGCAGGATTTGTTTTTGAAAAAATGTCTGAAGAGCAGGACCTCTCAACCACTCACACGACAATCGTGGGCGATCTCAGCACCCTGAAGCTCCAGATGGGAGAAACTCGGAAGCAATTGGCCGAGTACGAAGCTCGCGCAGCAGCTGCTATACGGACGGAGACCGCTTGGTCATTGCCAACACAGTTAAACAATCTAACAGAAGATGATGATATAGAAACCTATTGGCCCCCTACCTGAAGGGAATAGCGCAGAGTGCCTATTACGATTTGACTGAGGAGCAGGCTGCTGATTATGATGCTCTCAAACTCGAGGTATTCAAGCGCTACGGCATTTCTTCGGAACAGCAGGCAAGAGAATGGAGGGAGTGGCAGTTCGATCCAGATTGGCCTCTAAGAACCCAAGTTTTCGAGGCTTGGAGTAAGGTTTGTCAATGGCTACGGCCCGACGTAAACAGCTCCCATAAGATGGGTGAGTTACTAGCATGTGAGACCTTCGTTCATGCCCTCCCTGACCATATCGCCCAGCAAGTCTGGAAACAACCATATGACAGTATGGACACCTTAATAAAAATAGCAGAGCGTCATTGGGTGTCTTGCAAATCAGGACGGTCGGAACGGTTCTCTCGCCGTAACCAACCGGTACGTGGGGCAGCTCATGAGCCCACCCGACAAGCTCCCGAGCCTGCCGTTCGTACAAGAGATAAATCGTTTCACCTTCCCTGCTGTTTCAAGTGTGGGGAGATGGGACATCTGTCACCCAATTGCCCATCTGAACCCATGGACTGCTCGTTGGTGAAGGGAGAAAGGTATTGTGCCACTGTGATTAACCCTTTGTCTCTTCCTTATACAGGTGCAGTTATTATAAATGTCAGAAAGGTAAGGGCAATGTTTGATTCCGGGAGTATCATTTCCATTGTTGGTTCCCGTTTCGTTTTACCACAACAGCAGCTAAAAATAAAAACCAGCCTCAAATGTATACATGGAGGAATACGGTATTATAAAACAGCCAAGTGTGTAGTCGTGGTGGATTATACTTTAACTAGAATGACCATGGATGTATTACCGGATCCTCTGTTTCCAGTCATATTAGGAAGAGATTGGAGTGATATTAACAACGGTAAAAACGTAACTGCTCCTGGGAAAAGTTTAGGCTTAATAATGGAGAATGCTGTTCTGACTGCCTCCACGTCGTGTACAACGGTTGCTAGGTGTCATTTAGGTACCCAGTGTGAAGGAGTCGATGTCCCATCGTCCTCTACGAGAGCTAGTACAGTTAACGTGGAGGACATGGTGGCAGAAGCCCCTCCCATTGAGGTCAATAGAGACCCTATCCAGGATTTAACAGCACAATTTCTATTTACCCCTTCATCATTTAAAAGAGAACAATGGAACGATGATTCCTTAAAATTTGCAAGAAATGCAATATTATCAACCGAGGGTTATACAACCCTAGATCCCATGCCACCAATGCCTTTCTTTGTAATACAAAATGAATTTTTATATAGAGTGGCAGAACATGGGGGTGAAGTGTGAATGTTGTTGCTAATACCACATACTTTTCGGCGACAAGTCTGTGAATTAGCACATGCTCACCTTCTTAGAGCCCATTTAGGCTCTGAAAAAACATTAGAGAGAATTAAACTCCAATTTTATTGGTCAGGAATTAATGAGGAGGTCTGACGATTTTGTGCTTTGTGCCCCGAATGTCAACTTCGTCAGATTCCTAGGAGGGACCGAGCTCCTCTCATTCCTTTACCCCTTATTGATATTCCCTTTGCACGAGTCGGTATTGATCTCATAGGATCATTAGAACCCTCGTTAAAAGGCTTTAAATATATTTTAGTCTTGCGCTCAGCTACTTCAAAAAATATCGCACGGGAATTAGTAGGGATATTCGCTCGTGTAGGGATCCCCAAAGAGGTTTTAATGGACCAAGGGACTCCCTTCACTTCGGAGACGTTCAGTGAGGTCGCTAAATTACTCCGAATAAAACATCTAAAAACATCGATCTATCATCCGCAAACGGATGGATTGGTAGAACGATTCAATCAAACTTTAAAACAGATGTTACGCAAAGTAGGTAACTAGGATGGGAGAAACTGGGATCAGTTACTTCTTCTCGTCTTGTTTGCGTATCGGGAAGTCCCATAGGCCTCTACTGGTTTTTCCCCTTTTGAGCTATTGTATGGAAGACAGCTCCATGGGCTATTGGATATGTTAAAAGAAGGTTGGAAAGAAGAGGTCCTTCCTACCTCAAACATATTGGAATATATCACACAATTACGCGATAGATTAGAAAAAATTAGACCTATTTTAAAAGAGAACTTGGAGAAAGCTCAAGCAGCGCAGTCTAGATATTACAATAGAAACACCACCATTCGGGAATTTGTCCAGAGTGATCGTGTAATGGTTCTCGTTCCAACTTCACATTCTAAATTATTGGCCCATTGGCAAGGCCCATACAAAGTTAAGGAAAGAAAAGGACTCGTTGATTATTTGATTAAACAACCAAATCGTTGACCGCGTGAACGAGTATATCATATAAACTTGCTGAAACCGTGGAAGGATAAGGAAATAGATCCCTCCTCCGGACAGCCTCATTCCCTTTTCATGTCTTATTCACACCTTAACTTCAGTAATAATTTGACCCCTGAACAACGACAAGACCTAGAGATGGTTATCTTGTCTATACCAGAAGTTGTAATTGAGATACCAGGAAGGACTGCTCTGATTGAACATGATATCAATACTGACCCAGGGGTAATTGTCAGGGAAAGACCCTATAGGCTCCCGGAGGCAAAGAAGGCGGAAGTAGAGTTGGAAATTAGACGAATGCTAGAATTGGGGGTTATTGAAGAAAGTTACAGCCCCTGGTCTAGTCCAATTGTCTTAGTTCCTAAACCTGATGGCTCATTGAGGTTTTGTAATGACTTTCGTAAGCTTAATCAGGTCTCTAAGTTTGATGCGTACCCCATGCCGTGCATTGACGATTTACTCGACCGGCTCGGGAACGTGCAAGTCCTAACTACTCTTGACATGACTAAAGGGTATTGGCAAATTCCCTTAATGGCCTCCGCTAAAGAAAAAAATGCATTTAGTACTCCCAGTGGACATTGGCAATACAGGGTTCTTCCATTTGGTTTGCACGGGGCACCAGCAACCTTCCAACCTCTGGTAGATACACTGCTACGGCCCCACAATTCATATAGTGCCATCTACCTGGATGATGTTGTCATTTATTCCGGCACATGGAAAGAACATGTAGTGCAGGTTACTGCAGTGCTTTCTACACTAGCATCAGCAGGGCTTCGTATTAATCCAAAGAAATGTTTTTTTGGATTAAATGAAGCTAAAAATTTGGGCTACCTGATGGGAGGAGGTACTGTAAAACCCCAATGTTCTAAAATCAATGCCATGATTGATTGGCTCCGTCCGATGACTAAGAGGCAAGTTCAAGCATTTCTGGGTGTAGCGGGTTACTATCGCCATTTTGTACCACATTTCTCCGAAATTTCTACGCCCTTATCTAATTTGACAAAGAAAAGAGCACCTTTAAAAGTGGTATGGGATGACATGGTTGATAAGGCTTTCAGTGACTTAAAATTGGCCCTTACGTCAGCACCTGTTTTGAAATCACCTGATTTTTCTTCCTCCTTTATTCTCCAGACCGACGCATTGAACACAGGATTAGGTGCCGTGTTGAGCCAATGTGTCGATGGTGCTGAACACCCCATTATGTACCTCAGCCGGAAACTGTTGGATCGGGAGACCAGGTATGCCATGGTGGAGAGAGAGGCCTTGGCGATTAAATGGGCTATCACACAGTTAAGGTACTACCTACTGGGTCGGGAATTTACTCTGGTGACGGGTCATGCCACTTTGCAGTGGATGTCCCTTCACCTGTGAGTCTAATCCCCATGTCACTAGGTGGTTTTTGGATCTTCAACCTTATTGTTTTAGTGTTGTTTATCGTAGAAGTTCCTTGCAGGCCAACGCGGATGCTCTCTCCCGGTGCAGGTCGCCCGACCCAATGGGTCTGGGCCGAGGGGGGAGTCATGTCACACATGTGCGATTAGGAGGCAGTCTAAAACCCTAAAGGTGAGTGAAACGTCGCGAGATGAAGTGTTGTTACGTGGTACTTACTGGAATCTCTTCTCTCCACAGAAAAACCGAAGAAAAATAATTCCCAACATTTCCAGATTTCAAAATGGCCGCCATGACGTCACGTCCGGTCACATGATCTGATGTCACTTCCGACGCTTTCACAAACACATCACTTCCGGTTTTCATCAAACGACGTTGTTTCCGCTTCCTGTTGCAATGTCACTTCCTGCCAACCATTTCCTATTCCCACAATTCAATACTGTATATAAATGCCATTTTGTCAGATAAAGATTGTGAAATGTTACCGTTTTGGTTTGCTTTTGATCATTTATTTTGCTACTTTGTCCGCAGGACAATATATGGGGACAGTCCCCAACACTTTATTTTTGTGAACGTTTCATTCTTTAATTGAAGACTTTTCACACTGTATTGAAAATGAGAAGTCTCCTGGATGAAGTACCTTTCTGTTAAAACTACATATTTGCCTTGCCAATTCAGAAGCTGCTGTTAAGGTTGATCCTACTACAAATAATTAGTTTCATATACTACCTATGGCCAAAATGTTGTGGACTTCTGACAATCACAACTGCAGGACCTTGTTGGGCATCCCATTACAAAACCATGGGTGTTAATATAGAGCTGTCCTCTCTTTGCTGCTATAACAGCTTCAACTCTTCTGCATAGGATTTCCATGGGATTTTGCAGTATGTCTGTGGGAGTTTGTGCCCGTTCAGCTAAAAGAGCATTTGTGAAGTCAGGTAATATATTGGGTGAGAAGACATGACTCACAATCAGTGTTCCTCTTTAATTCCAAATGTGTTCACTAGGGATAGTATCACAATTCTGTGCAAGTCACTCAAGTTCCATCAAGCTAAACTCATCAAATCATGTCTTTATAGATTGGGCTTTGTGCACACGGACATAGTCATGCTGGAACAGAAAAGGGCCTTCCCCAAAATATTACCACAAAGTCTATAATGTCTTTGTATTCTGTGGCATTAACAGTACCCTTTAGCGGAACCAAGAGGTCTACTCCAATACCTTAAATACAGCCCCAGACCATTATCCCACCAAACTTTGCAGCAGCTTTTATGCATTTCAAAAGGTAGCACTCTCCTAACATCTGCCAAATCCAGATTCATCCATCAACCATCTAGATAGTGAAGCATGATTCATCACACCACTGTTCCAGATTCCAATGGTGGCATACTTTACACTACTTCAGCGAGTGTCTGGCATTTCACACATTGTTCATAGCTTACATGCAGCTGCTTGGCCATGGAAACCCATTTCATGAAGCTCCTGATGTACAGTTTTATGCTGGTGTTGCTTCCAGAGTCAAATTGTGAGTGATGCAAAGAGAATTAGCAATTTTTATGTGCTATGTGATTCAGCACTTGGTGGCCCTATTCTGTGAGTTTCTCTGTTCTATCACCTTGTGGCTGAGCTGTTATTGCCCCTAAATGCTTCCTCATCACAATAACAGTACTTACATTTGTCTATGGCAAATTTAGCAGACCAGACATTTCATGTACTGACTTCTAGCAAATGTGGCATACTATGACAGCGCCACATTTAAGGTCATTGAGTTCTTCAATATGACCCATTCAAATTCAAAACTTTTTCAATGGATGTTGCATGTCTACATGCTTGATTATATCCATCTTTTACTAAAGGGTGTGGCTGAAACATCTGAAAAGGGATGTCAACATAATTTTGGACATATAGTGTATATGTATTGAAATATCTATGAACATAAAAGTATGCACAGCTGATATTTACAAGTATTATATATCAAAAATAATTTTCTCTTAAGGGATTTAAAGTGGTTGGTAAAGTAGTAGCTGTTACTCCTTTTTTAATTTGTCATGATGTTGGGAATAGTATAATTGTGTTGTTTTTTTTTTGTAATAGATCGAAAAAAGAGAAAGATTGATGAGCAATATTTGTGTGTGTGTGTGTGTGTGTGTTTGTGTGTGTGTGGGAATAATTCATTCTAAGCCTACCTTGGCCTTGGTTAACTGTTCTAGTCCATTTAAAAAGTATTCTCTGGACAATCCCTTACTTTAGCTCTTCCCTGGTTAATGAGTTCTTAGTCATGATCAGTTTTGTTAGGCTTAGACTGTTAACAAATGTTTTAGGATTTAGACCATGAGTTTAGGTTGTGCCTTAAACTTTGCTGCTCAAAAATATTGAGAAATATACTATAGTAGCTGTAAAAAAATATTTAGTTGGCATTTCTGAATTATTAGAATCAGAAAAAAGGGTTTTAAATATTGTATTTAATTTGTTCCTGCCTTGCACCTGATAACCTCCAACTTAACCATGATGCCTCCCTGGATAGGCAGGTTATGAAAGTGGTTGGGTGTAAAAGCAAGTTTGTAGTATGGCCATATGTAAGGTTAAAGTTTGCAGAATGTTCCATACTACGGTGAGTTTTGGGCTCAAATAAAAAAAATGTGCTCTGTGGATTCTTCATTAATTGATAGTTTTACAGAGACCGGTAGATATTTTTATTGTGTGACACATCTTCCACACCACAGGGAATGTTAATAAATATTTAAATAATTTTAAATTTATACACAAATTTAAAATAATAAAAAAAATCACAGGTGTTAATTCACTGAGGACAAGATACACAATGGGACAAAGATACATCCTAATACAGTTTGTAAACAACTGCTAAATAAGCATTAAATTTTACAGACCAATCAAAATGGAAGATTCAGCAAGAAAAATCTTCATTCCTGTTAATTCACTGTAACAATGAAAACATGGTGCCTGTTACACATCTTGCTAGACAGTTTTCATTTGCACCTCTTCCACACCTTTCACACATGAGCAAGACAACTGCTTCCAACCGCCCTTCAATTTCCCAAGTACTGTTCTCATGTGGAGATACATATATTCAGATCTCTTGCCACCAAGGGTGCAGAAATAAAAAAAAGCTACTAAGACTGCAGAGTTTTATCGAGCACATATTTTTGTCATTACTGTCGTTTCAACTCTTATAGTGTGCATACATATTATGCACATTATTTTAGTTAAAAACTGACACTTTGTGATACTTTGTGTTATTTTTTTATTGTCTCCATTATTTAATATAAATCACTGGGTGGGAATGCCTTTTAGTCTCATTGCACACTCATGCACATAACTGCACATGCTCACACCAAACCAATTTAGAGTCAACAGTAACCCTAACAACAATGACTGCTAAACTCTCTCTTTTAAAGCCAGTCATCCATATGTTCTTTCAACTAAGAGGCATTTGTCATTTTATTAGGTTCAGATCTCCTGTGCATAGCTTGTTGTGTTTGTTCCCAGGACTGGCATTTCTACCATGAGGAAACATTTACTGTCAGCTCTGTCATGATGATTTCCAAAAGCAAGGACTCTCCTTGTGTATGGTGTGGTAGTTCTAATATTGTTGGGTTTCTGTTGTTCCCACAACAGTGTCAAAGTTGTTGTTATAGGATGAT
Organism: Erpetoichthys calabaricus; assembly: GCF_900747795.2. Classification (NCBI taxonomy): domain Eukaryota; kingdom Metazoa; phylum Chordata; class Cladistia; order Polypteriformes; family Polypteridae; genus Erpetoichthys; species Erpetoichthys calabaricus. The sequence goes on along the minus strand of NC_041394.2, from coordinate 256,329,016 downwards.
AATTCACCTTCAACTAATCAGCCTTAAAGTCTAATGAAACCTAGTGAAAAGACATGTAAAGTCTTATATTGTTAAAAAAGGATCCTTCTTTCACCATTCAAAAAAGCAAGGAACTATAAAAATATAATTTTACAATTTAGAACAAATACCCGTAGTTAGGATATAGCAGGTTGGATAATGGATGGATGGATGGATGGATGTTACTGAGGGAGCCAAAAAGCCAGATTCCAAAATACTATTTTTTCTTCACCAAAATAAGTACAAAAGCTTTAAAGAGAGAAAGTAAAGTTTTAACATTGCTAATAAAAGTGAACCAAGAATTCACACGAATATAACAAAAAGGGAACAAGTGATACTTTAGAAATCCTGTCTATCACATAAACACATAATTTATGACAACAGCAAGAACATTTATTTATATAGCACATTTATCAACCAACTCTCAGTCTCAATTAATCCTAATAAGCTATGCCTCCTACATTTTGTTTATTTTTGGAAGACCAAATTATGGATTATTCAGAAAAAAAGACCCCACAGCTAAAAAGAAAATTAGGGACTTTCATTTTGTACAATTACTATTATTTTACTTCCTGTCTAATACAGGAAAGTTATATTTAAAATGCTGCTGCACACAAGTTAGTAGTATAGTCCTAAAACCATTATTTATGAATAGGAAATTTATTGCTTAAGTTTGTTTGGCTCCTTAGCCTTGCACAACCCTCCCAAATTATGGAGTGTCTATCCAAAGCAGGCCTTACTATCAGTATCCACTGACAAGATTATGTGATTTTTTTTATATTTTACCTATTTGTTTGCTATAGATAGATAGATAGATAGATAGATAGATAGATAGATAGATAGATAGATAGATAGATAGATAGGCTCACCCAAGGACTGATAGTTTTAAGCCTTTCTAAATGAAAGTATAGCTCATAGAATTTTAAATAAATTTCCATGTGAACATTCAGCAGTGGGTCTTCCCTGCGTGGAGTTTGCATGTTCTCCCCGTGTCTGCATGGGTTTCCTCCGGGTGCTCTGGTTTCCTCCCACAGTCCAAAGACATGCAGGTTAGGTGCATTGGCGGTCCTAAATTGTCCCTACTGTGTGCTTGGTGTGTGTGTGTGTGTGTGAGTGCGTGCCCTGCAGTGGGCTGGCACCCAGCCTGGGATTTGATTCCTGCCTTGCGCCCTGTGTTGGCTGGGATTGGCTCCAGCAGACCCCCGTGACCATGTAGTTAGGATATAGCGGTTTGGATAATAGATGGATGGAAATTCAGCAGTGTGAAAAATATTTGTCACATATAGAATATACAGTATGCATGTACTGTATGTATAATATTTTTATGATCATTCCAACAGTACCTGTGAAGTTGTTAGGAACAGAAATTACTTCGCCATAACTTTCAGATCTGGAATGAGCTACAGCAGAGTTGAAAAACTAAATGACTTGCCACTTTTAACTAACTGTGTGTCACAAAGTGAAGAAAAAACACAGCAGATGCTCATTAGGAATACAGTATATGGAACATTTGTTTAAAACATTTTGGCGGACCTGTTTTTTTCCCTTCTTAACCAGTTTTCTACATACATTTTCTTTTATCAAAACAAGTACAGTGAAATAGACTGTATGTCAGTGTAGGATTTAAACTCAGATAGACAGGACTCTTCCCTGACATTTGACAAAACCTGGGAGTACACAGGATAGTACATCACACAAATTTACAGTAATAAATACAGAGATAATCTCTACCTGTGTGTTCTTAACATTTTAAATTTGAATACACTTAGCATGAATATTTTCTAAGCCACACCTTAATTACATACAATGCAAAAAATGGCACTGATATCGAACCCACACAGCGAAATGACTTCATGTTGAACTGATAAAAGAACAAAAAGAACATTTGTTGCATTGTTAGTTTAGAAAAAAACAGCAGCTAAGAGATGTCTATATCTGCAGCTCTACAGAAGGAGGTCTGACTGCCCATATAATGGACAGAACTCCTCAAAGAAGTGCAACATCAAACACTTCTGCTGCACCGCTTGACAGCAATGTACCATGACAATACAGCACTCAAGACCCTTGTTGCTGTGACCTCATTATTGGTCACACAATTGCAGTAGAAGAGAAGACCGTTCTGACCTTTGCAGAATTCGTGCACTGTAGCAATGTGTTAGAAGTGGTTGCTGAGGGCAGCTGACCTATTAAAGGGAGGACTGTGTAACAGAGCTACTACATTGCATCAGCCTGGGGATAACTTTATCACAATCTTCAGAGCAAGCTGTAGAGGAGCCTATAAAAAGGGCAAATCATCCACAGGCTCATGATCTGCAACTAGTGAGTCTAAATGAGTTGTCCTTCTAAGGATAGCAAACTTACTAAAAGAATGATGAAAAGAGCAATAATTACTGGAGTAGGCACCCACAGAGCTTCAATACATAGCTTATCAAGGCGCCAGAGAGTGCCAGCATGTTGCATGTTCGTCAGACATGGAAGTAACATTTTCAGTGTACTCTGTACTGTACATATGACAATATTATTATTACTACTACTACTGCTGGCACTTTTTTCTGCCACTGCCACATGAGGAAAAGCCTGCAGCTGCCTTTGATTTTTGGAAGGATGTGGATATTCCAACTAGTGCTGAAATATGCTGCATTAGATTTTCTAGGATGGTGCATCATAACAATAATTAATACATTTCTTACACTTGTGTATTGTAGAATTGGGGTGTTAGGTGGTCTTGGATCCCGTGGGAATTTATGTTTGTTTTCCTCCCTAGCCATCTGTTATTAGTTTGACATTTACCATTCTAAACATTAGAGACTTAAACACTGGGCATATTTAATAATAATTTAAATTATGCATAATTTCACTAGAGACACTTCCATTTTTATGTTATTTTCTTACTTTAACTATCTATGTTATCTATATTTTACGTGTCTTCTTTGTAATTGTAATTTGTTTGTTCTCCTACCTGTTATAAAGCTGTGTTCTTTCTTGAGGTGTTTTTAATGTTATGTCACGGTCCCTCTGTAAATGTAAAATCTGCTGATGAACCAAATTTCCCTTTTGGGACAAGAAAATTGAAGTAAATTGAAAAAAACCACTTTTGAGCTACATGGTTTTGTATGAAAATCTAATATGTAAAGCTGCATCTGTGTTTGTATGTTTGTTTATCCAGTATGTAAATCCATGCTGTTGAATGCATGTCTCCATTCTGAATGTAGCTCTGCATTTTTTCTCCATTCGAGGCGAGTTAATATAGACAAATACCCATACTCAGTACACAGATTCTACAGTGAAACAATATTTTTTAAACTCACTGCATGTTTGTTCTTTAGTTTTCTAGGCTGTTGCACCATGTGCCATCTTCAGTATTTGTTCTCTGTATGGTTGCTAAAACAGCTTAGTGTTACATTTTATTCAGGTTTCTGTTTTTTTTTTTGTTCAATCCTTGGACATTGATCATGGCACACATAATACAATCACAAGACTATCTTTGTTCTCAGTTTCTCACGATAAATAAAAATATGGCATTCAAAGAACCTTTACGTTTAGGTCTCCTAAACTATGAAGAGATCTGCTGCTTAGACAAGAAAGGTGTTATTCGCTTCAGCATTTAAACATGGTAGGTAAAGATGCATTATTTTAGCATAAAATAATCTTAGTAATGTAGTTGGTATGACTGTTCTTTTTCCTTTTAAAAATGATAAAAATAGTTACAATCAGCTGTTATAATTACTGTTGCCTAAGCTGTAGCTCATTATTTTCCAACCCAAGAACTAGCCCAAGTACATTAGGTGTGCTCATTCAATGATACAGTTTACAAAAGTTGATTGACTCTTCTAGATAAATTATAAGAACAAAGAGACTCTTAACAATGGATACAGTACATGCAAAATTGGTTGAAAAGCTAGTTGGCTACAGCTTTCTGTAATGTGCTAGCCTATGAGAAGTCTCTGTGTATCCTGTTCTCTTTCTTTCTTAGTGTCTTACAGTTTCTGCCACCGACATTCTGTAAACCAGTTTATTCCTACTGGTTTTGGAATGACATATCGAAACCGATGTCAGACATTGACATTTGATGGCAGACCCAGTATCACATATTTGTCATTGTTCTGTTGTGAATTCAAGAACACATGCCTACAAAAACATTACAATAATTATGGGTGGTTTGCCAACTAAATAGATATTAGCTCATTGATAACAACATGCTGATCCCAAAAAAAGCCTGGATTGAGTAAAACATACAGGAGTGGTCTCAATTAGTGATGTCTTTCTTTCTGCTCCTTGTCCAGCCCTCTGTCTTCCTGAAGAAGCAGCTCTTGTTGTTTCTGAAGGAAGGGCTCGCCCCTCGAGTGGCATCCATCCAGTCTCTCTGTCATTTCATATATATCTGAACAGAAGATGTCCAGTTCTTGCGAGTCAGCATAAGAACTATAATGTCAGCTTTTTTTCTTCTGTCTGTCTTTCTTTTCCTTTGTATAAAATGTTGATGAAAACAACAGGACATTGTACATCCTCTTTGTACTTCATGTTGTCCTGCCGATTCTTTGTTTCGTTTTGTCGATTTGATACATAACCATGATGTACTAAGAACCCAAATGCAGACAGACAGTGGTCCATTGTGGAATTTTTAAGTAGTCCTAGGTGGACCCGGTGACCAAATGTGATTGTCTGCTTATTTAAACCAAGATAAACACGTTCAATGTTTTTTAAAGGGCACAAGACAGACCATACAAGAGCAAAAATAATTAAGAGTTTGCTACAATTATCCAGGAGAAAAACAAGAGTTAAGTCTTTCTAATGTCTGCCCACCTTCTACTTTAGGGAAATTCTGAGCATGTGGTCGTGTCACCCCCTCTAAACAAGCCACTGAAACTAGCGGTGTGCAATTCTGAGAGAATGGGCAAGACTGTCAGTTTAAGTGGCTTGAAATGCAGCTTTGTAGCAGATGCCAGGCACACGTGTATTCATTTAAATTTTGATCATAAATAGTTTGAATTAAAAGGGCTACATAAAATAACTAAATGACAAACCATTCTTTGCCATTCCTGTTTACTTCATTATAAATCATTCATTCAACAGTTTCAAAACAGGCAGACAAAGTGAACCTGAGAGTAACATTAACTGAGACAAAAGTGCCATTTAAAATCACCTTGGAACATTTTCAAACCCAGCTTCTTGTCAGCTAACTAAAAGTTAACCATGAAAGAAAATAAATCACATACTTTCTCCTTGATGGATATACAATTTCAGACTTATAAAAAAAAAGTTTATAATATTTTATCAAAAAAGGTTTCTCTTGTATCTATTTTATTTTCACTTGCATTGAAAAGGTTGTCTCTTTGTGCCAGATGCATCTTGACTCCCAGGTATTCCTATACTCTTCTATAGCTCAGAACATCTATAATTAGCACTTAGGCAGTGGCTGCACCTGAGCCTATTGGGACCATAATGCGGCAGACAATTAAACTCCATGTATATATATATAAAGCAGTACTCTAGAAACAGTAAAGGACTCTTTTTTACTGGAGCTTCTCTGCCCTCTACTGCATGTATCATCCGAATCAGTTATTTTTGTGCTAATTTTCAAAGAAATTATGTATAAATAATCATTAGAGAAATTTCAGCTGTGGCAAATCCATTTATAGGTCTTAAAAGTGTACTTTACATTTCATATGAATTCATTAAAGAAATACATTTTCATCCAAATCATTTAGACATAGCTATATTTAAGTATTGTGAGATATAAGCTGTTCTGACCCATAAAAATTTTAAATGACAATTAAACACAGAAGATAGCAATTATATTTCAATAAGTAAATAGATCACTCAGCTAAACATACTTTTAATTCTTATTCACACTGTATTTACAAACCATTATCAAGTCAAGTCACCAGGGGCTTCATGTATAACTCCTTGCATAGAATTCATACTAAAACTAGAGATGTGTGTACACATAAAAAAATCAGATGCAAGCAAAGTTCTATGCACTTTCCCTTTACAAAGCCCAATCAAGTGAATTTTAACCCACATGCACTTGCCTACAGCCCCACCCCAACTCCTCCCAGAATTAAGCCTATTTGAATATGCAAATCAATATAAATAGCCCCTTCTGTTCAGTGTTTTGTTAAAAGACAATGGTAAAAGCACGTGTAAAATATAAGACGTTTGGTGAATCTCCACTGGTGTCCTTGCCATTTAGTCAAAAGAATTCTGCTGGATCTTCTTTATGAATGCCTTTAAGGATTTTGAAGAACCTGGATTAGGTCTGCACACAGTCTTCTCTGCTTGAGACAAAGCAGGTTTAATTATCCAGGTCTGTCTGAGTATGACATGTCCTTAGGTCCTGGGATGTACTTGGTTGCTCTCCTCAGCACAGCTTCAAGTGATGTTCTATTTTTTTCATAGTGTAGTGACCAGAACTAAAGTCGGTATTCCAGATGCAGTCTCACTAGTGCCTTATGTAGTCTAAGCATAATGTCACTCTTGCTAGAGTAAGATAGGTAAACAGTGCAGGCTCTAAAGGCAAGTGACATTTAGGAAGGAAAGCCAGCTGTGTAGACAAACAGGAATAGGACAACCAGCAATAGGCAGGCATTGGAGAGCAACACAGAATAAAACAAGAAGAAGATCTGCAGCCAGCCAATGAGTAATAGGATGGGATAGCTTACTGCAAAGAAAACATGTACTGTAAGAAGATTGCAGCTACTAAGAATAGAAATAAGATGGCTATAAAGACAAGCAGGATGTCTGGGTTGCTCGTTGATATTGTAAAATAAATAACTAGACAAAAAAAAAACCAGGAAGTTGCCAGTAATACTTAAAGAAATACAAATAATAAGAACTCAATAGACACTACCTCAGAGTGCAAGTAACCAGACAGAAACTAAAGATTAGTCAGAATCCTGCTTTTCCAGGTCCATGGGACAAGATGTCATTCTGTCAGTGATACTAACAGTTTCAGAGACTGGACTGGAGCCACTCAACAAGTCACGGCCTATAGGCGAATGACATGGATGCCCAGCCAGGTATGATCAATACAGTTTACCAGACAGGAATTAAAAAAGAGAAGCCCTAACAAGTTTTTAAAAGTGTTGCTTAATCCAGGGTCCAGTCGCTACACTAGAAAAAGAAGAAACTAAGTCAACTTTATTTCCTTGTGTTTGAATACAAACCAAACAAGAAAACATTTTTAAGGGTTTTGTGCCTGCAATCCTAGTTTTAAACATTGCAACACTGACTTCATTGATCTTTTTAGTGCTAACAATAATTACCCAATTATTTTTGTATGTGTTAAAACATATGTAATAATAACATTATTTCAAGATATGTAGGAAATGCAGATTATAAGAAACATTATAGTGCCAGCACAAAACAAAACATCTTCTAGTTTAATGCAGCCTACTTAGCTCCCTGTGATGCGCAAAAGAAGCACATGAGTTGAATCTGTAAATGCAGGAGGACTTCCAGTTTAGGTGCCCCGAAGAACGTCACTTCCGGTTCCAGCACCACAAAGAACATCACGTTCCGGCGCGCCGAAGAACATCACTTCCGGTTCCAGCACCCTAAAGAACGTCATTTCCTGTTTCGCCATGTCATTTCCGGTTCTGGAACTTTAAAGCTGCCATAGTTTTACTAAGAAGTCAGTTCAATTGTGGATTCCAATCTATGCACATCCTTTTGCAGCCAGGGATATTATATAGGTGGCTGCCCCAAGCCTTTTTTGAGTGTGTCGAGTCTGTTTATTTCACACCATATGTGAATACACCAGTGTTCCCAGTGGATTGCAAATGTAAAGATCCTTGAAGAAAACTATTTCATTGAAGTTAATTAGGAGTTGGTGGATACATTTCTGTATTATCTGGCTAACCAACATTGTCACGTCAAATTTTTCCTAGTCTTAGTATACAGTAGTCAGTGTGGACTTTCTCTTTCTTTGTTAATGGGGTAGCATGATCTTCATCTCTATTGTTCATACAAGGCATTTGCTTATTACCAGCAGTGTGTTTTTGCTTGTTATATTAAAAGTGACCCAGCTTGTTTTCTTATACTTAATGTTTACTGTCATTGTTCTTTCTGTTTAATATATTCCATTTGCTTTTGATGCTGTATGGTTAGTTGCATTGTATTCAGTTTATTGTTTTTTGTCAGGTGTGATCATTGTGAACCAAGTCATAGTTGTGGTGTGGGCAGAAAGTTATGTAAAAACTCTACTGCAATTACTGAGTAAATACGTCTTATGGAGCATCTGTTACCACAAAAGGTTAGAATTCCTTCTTTATAACAAGCTGCACCCACACTCATAAAGAAAACACTCACTCAGAAAATCTCACTTCAGCTCTCTGGGGACTCTCTTGGAGCACTCTGCCCCTGGGGAAAACTGTGCTCCCAGTTTGAAAAATGAGCTTCAGAAACTTTTCTCCGAAACTAAAAAGCTAAAGAGTGCTGTGTGCTAAGACTAGGAAAATAGTTGAAGGGACAGTGTTGTTTAGCCAGATAACACAGAAATGTATCCACCAACTCTTAGGTAACTTCAATGAAATAGTTTTCTTCAAGGCTCTTTACATTTGAAATCCACTGGGAACAATGGCATTTTCAAATATGTTTACAATCCTCTCCCTTACAGAAGAATTAGCTCTCAGTTTAGGTGGTGGGTAGCTGAGCACTGACAACTGAAACTGAAAATCTCTCTGTCAAGCCAAGCTGTGGGCCAGTGAGCTGAAAAGGCTATGAAGCAGACATTACTTCATGAAGGGAATTTTAGCATTTAAACTCTTGTGGCACAAAGAGTAGTGCTTTTCCTTATAAAGCTGCAGATGACACAGCACAGGGCCTAACTGAGATAATCACTGCACACCACAAAGGATCACGCAGAAAAGAGAAAGACTGCACTCCAACACAAGAAGAATCCTCCACTTGAACCTGAAGCAACAACAAAACAAAAACTCCTCACAAGATTGGACATCATCTTTAAAGACTTGGTATCATAAAACTGTTCATCTGTGCCAAGATAAATTACAACTCTAAATAAACAATCCAAAGAAACAGATAACTTACTACTGGTGTTATGTTTAAAAAATCAAAGAAACCAAGTAAGTAGGTTTTTATTTTTGGATCAAAGCCCCTGTTTGTCTCTTGAGCACAATCCCCCAATGGTTCCCTTGCTTTTCCCTAGTGGCAGCTTTTTGCTTCTTGTCCAAGTGACTGTTTTCCCTTGTGGAATTTGCTCTTTTTGTTGACTGACTCAGCTGCTGCCTTTCTGAGTAGTGGCTGTGGCCGGTTTGTGTTTTATGCTTTCTCAGGTAGTTGGTGAAGTTGTGAAGAAGCACCTCACTCATTTCTTTTCTGATGCTGTGTTCATCTCTTGTTGTAGCAGTTTAGTTCATGTTGGCCCATGCAACTTACTATGTGACTGTAATATTTGTTTTTTATCTCTAACTAGCTGTTTTTCTGGAAAAGGGTGACAACTTTGGAATTGCCCAGTCAATCTCTTTTTATGACTTGATCTTGGTTAATGAAGGGCTGTATTAGTGTTTATTTGCAAAAGGAAAAGAAGTAAAAGTTATTCCCACAATAAAAATAAAAGAAGGCTAGAGACACATTATGCCTGTGCTGCCTTCCCTGGGCACGTATATACCTCATAAAGGCTACCAGCCTAAATATTGTTTCTTCTGCCTTTTTCTTTTTTCAGCATGGGAGTAACATTTAATTTGTTTTCTTTTAGCTTTTAGGTCTGCTATTCACAAAACTTCCCTTTATACTTACTAGTAAAACAAAATGAAGCAGCTTTGCTTTTGAGTCTTTCTGGTGCATACAACAACAAAAGCAACATTTATATATAGGATAGTTTAATAAAGAAATGTAGCTGAAAGTACTTTACAACTGACAAATTACATCAGAAAAGAAATGGTGTCAAATGGTTATAGTGGTCAATTGGCCAGGAAGGACAGAAAAACAAAAACTTAAAAAGCAAAAAAAAAAAAATGTATGGTTTCCAAACCCAAAGAAATTATAGTTTGAATTTCTTATTTAAGAAAATTACTGCTCATACATTCTGTAATGCTAGTAAGACACTATGATAATTTATCTTGTATTTACAAATGGTCTGACCTAATCGCTAGAATTGATTCCTGAGGCACTGCATATTTAATGTCATGATGTATAATCACTAACACTAAAGAATTTTCTCCCTGTTGCATATGATTGAATTCTGTTTAAAGTACTAGCAGAAAAAACAACTCACTGTCTAAAGCCAATGTCACATTATGCAGCTTCTAGATGAAGGTTATGTGAGGCTTTTTGACTGCCGGACCATGTCAGTTTAGATGACTGAAAATGGCTGGGCATGTCAAATTATGCAACTGCCGAGTTTAAAGCACAGTTGTGCTTGTACAAAGAGTTTATGGGTAAAGTGTGTTTGGCCAGAATCTCAGCCCTTCTTTCTTTTTCCATTCTGTCATGATATGTAATACTGGAGATATCAGACAGACATTAGACAGTTTCTTCTCTGTAAGTGATGTCTAAAACACACTTGTTCCATATTCCTCGTCACTGAATTATATACGTTGTGCTTCCCAGATTAACATTCATTGGTTACACAGAGCCCACCCCTACGAATATTGTAGGAGTAAGACTGGTTTCAAGGGGATTAGCCAACAACTGCCTCCAACTCTCTAAGAGTATGTAAACTAATGAAGACTGTGACTGAAAATTGCTGGAAAATTGTAAATCATCTAATGTCACGTGGCCTTAAGGTACTTAATGAGAATGGTAAGAACTATAATATAAAATGCAGTGCCTAAGTCTAAGTACACAAGAACTGATGTTATTATGTGTATGTTATCTGTATTATTTAGCCATATATCATTAACCACTTTGACCAGTCAAAAGTTTTAGAACACCTCAGTTGTTCCAGTTTTTCTTGAAATTTAATCAGTTGAAATGCAATAAATGACCTAAAATGCTGAAAAGGTAAGCAGTAAACTGCCAGAGGTTTCAATTTAAAGTTTAGGTTTGCAAAGACTAAAAAAAAGGAAATTCCAGAATATTCCAAATGGGCCTTCTTCAGGGAACAACTAATGGGTTAAAACCTACAGATGTTCTGCAGAAAGCAAAGTAAATTAAGCCCTGCAAGTTGAAGCAAACAATTTACACAGGTGTCCCAACTTCTGTTGATTACCTAAAAACCTTCTGTATGTCTTAAAGCAGAGTTGGAGCAGGCTGTTTTCCGATACCCTCTGAAGTACTACTTGAACAATATTGCACTGTAGGAAGTTGTAAATTCCAGTGATAACGGCAAGAAAACATCAATTAAAACATGAAACGAGACAGAGCATTATTAGCCTTAGAAGTGTAGTCCTTTCATTTAGAGAAATTGCAAAGTGTCAGTGAGTATGATGTTGTACACAATCCATAGGCAATTGGAAACTGGAAGAAACTCTGATAGGAAGAGATCTGGCAGACCCAAAGTTACAAACCAATCGAAAGACATGTTTCTGAGAGTCACTAGCTTGTATGACAGTACAACAGCTTCAAGCACAGCTTAACAGTGGTCAATAAAAACAAGTCTCAGTTTCTATTGTGAAGAGGAAACTTGGTCCAGTCTGAAGTAGTCCACAGCTGGTATTTCTTTTTTAATATAGTTTTATTGATTTTAATTAGAAACAGATAACATTCCATACAGTCAATACAAAATTAACAAATTAAAGCAAAAATTCGAACACCACCCAAGAGAAAGAGACAGGAGGCAGCAACTGTAGCTACTCTATAAAAGGAGCAAGAAAAGAAGGGTATCCTTTTCCCCAAATGAAAGTTTATTCTAGAATGTAATTGAACAGATCCTCAAAGTGAGAATATGATTTTTACCAATTTCAAGTAGTACAGAATATCAGGTACCCACTGACTTAAGACTGGTGGGGTGGGATTACTCCAGTTGAGCAAGATAAGTCTACATGCTAATAGTGTAATAAAGGAAATTACAGTTTGTTTGTTCTTCTTCACTTTAAGACAATCTGGGAGTACACCAAACACAGCTGTTAAAGGGTTAAGAATGATTGTGACACTAAGGGTGTCCAATAGGCAGAACATGTGTCCCAGTGAGGATGGAGCTAGATTGCAATATTCACAGGATGAATCTTGCCTTGGAAAGATTTTGGACAATTTTAATTAAGATAAATGTGCTTGATAAAATATTTTACATTGAATAACTGAATGCTTTGTACATATAGAGCTCATGTGTATTCAGTGCATGGCTGCCTTCCACTCCTTTTCTGAAATATTAAGTTACAGATCCTTTCCCCAATTTACTCTGGGGTCTTTGAAAGGAAGATACTTTAAAATATTTTTATAAAATGTACAGATGCTATCTGAGTCTTCAAGACTGATCAGTAATTCTTCTGGAATAGAACAAGGTGGAAGGTAAGGAAAATTGGGCAGGTTCTGTTTAGCAAAGTTTCTAGCATGAAAGTAGTGGAGAAAGTGTTCATGAGAAATTGTATGTGAAGCATAATTATTCATAGGATGCAAATACATTATCTATGTACAAGTCTCTAAGTATTTTACTCCCGGACAATTTCCAAACATTGAATAGTGTATATGTTTGAGAAGGTGGAAAAAGATAGTTGTTATGTAGAGGTGCAACAGATAAAAGCTTTTCTGTCTTAAAGTGCTTCCTACATTGGTTCCATATTCTGAGAGAATAAAGGGTAATTGGATTTTTAGCGTAATGATGGAAGTTTGTATTAACTAGGGCAATGAGCAGGGAATATAAAGAAGTACTGTAAGATTTAATTTCTGTTGCAGACCAGGGGCCTCATGCATAATGCCGTGCGTAGAATTTACACTAAAACATGGTGTATGGACAAAAGCGGAAATGTGTGTACGCACAAAAAAATCCAGATGCATAAATCTGTGCTGATCTCCTGGTCAGCGTGAAAAGTAATGCATGCGCACGCGCCTGCTGCCCCACTCCAACTCCTCCCAGAGATTGTTCCTGCCTCCTGCAAGATGCTTGCTGTGCCATGCATGACTTTCGATGAAATCATTTATTGCAGCAGTACTGTCTTTTTCAAACGTACTAACCCCCAATTTCTGTCCTTCCTTTTCTTTCTCCAAATAACCAATTGCCACACAATCAGCTCTGTAATAGATGTTAAGCCATCTGTAAGCTTAGAACGCTGATTCTTCAAAACTTTTAAGGAACATTGAAATATCTTCGTAGTACATGTTTAATTATTCTATCCATCTATCCTTCCAGTATTGTGCCAGCCCCAGCAAGAATACAGCATGAGGCAGGAACAATCCCTGAACTAGCAATCGCTGCGACACCGTGTCCTCATATGTTTAATTATTAACAATATAAATTATTTAAATGATGTTAACATTTTATCTGTATAATGTAATAAACATATTTTGCTGCATTTCATCTTAAAAATGATATCGTCATCATATGTAAATACGCGCTTTACAAAGTGGTTCAGGTTGTGCAATATTATAACTGTATCACAAGTTTACAGTGAGGTAATTATACTAATAAGTACAAACAGTTCTATAAGGAGCACTTGATGGACTGATTGAGTGCGTTTATAGTTGTGGTGGGAGGCTGGGTTCCATGCCCGGCTGGGACACCCCTGCTGCATATGTTCCAGGGGAGCAACTATGGGCAGCTCAATACCTCCCCCGGTATGCTTGGTGGCAGCCTCTCTGGCCAGCGGTGATGCCTCAACAGCCCAATTGGAAATTGGGGTGGCCGCCAGGAGGTGCTGCAGGGATTCCACAGCCCAGCTGGACATCTCTTCAGCACTACCCGAAAGTGCAATTGGACCCAGGTGGTCAAGCACATGGAGCACTTCCGGGTGGGCTATAAAAAAGGACCGGCAACCACCAGTCTGGGCGAGAATCAGGAGGAAGAGGACGAGGTTGCCTGGGAGAGTGGTGGTGCCAGAGGAAGAGTGTTTGGTCTGTGTATATTAAGTGCTTGGTCTGTGTATATTAAGTGCTTTTGGGACTGTGTTGTGGCTGGAGGGTTCACGGGGAAGACGTGCCCTCCAGCTGAAGAAAAATAAAATTCTGTGTCTTTTTACACGTGCCTCAGTGTGAATCTGTGCCAGGTCGGGTATTATGTAGTGTCAAATTCAGAAGTTCTTGGGATGAAACTGTTTCTGAACCGCGAGGTCCGTACAGGAAAGGCTCTGAATTGTTTGTCATATGAGAGCAGTTCAAATAGTGCATGGCTGAGGCAGCGTGTGTTTGATGCTGAATACCGATAATTCTCTTTCCGATCAGCTGCTGTAGAGCTGTGATTCCACACTCAGATACAGTGGGATAAATATTCTGAGTGGTGCAGTGAGAGGAACAGAGCTAAAGCAGCTATGGTATTTGGAATAGTTTGGCCATTCCGTGGACAATTATATTGTTACAGGTTAATTACAATCAGATGCCTTAAACTAATAAACAATATGCGGTTAATTTCAGTGTATTTGATAAAGCCGCGTCAGAGATATGGATCTAAAAAAGAAAGGGAAACCACACCGGAACAAAAGCACTGCTTTGCCGTTGGGTGACGGCAGTTTGCAAAACCAAGAGGAGAACTTGCGTACACCAAGCATTTAGATGGTGTGAAAATGTGCGTGGCTTTACGCCAAGTTTAGGTTTTATACATAGCGATTTGAGTGTGGAAACGGTAGTACGCAACATGTTTGTGCGTATGCACCGTTTATACATGAGGCCCCAGGCTTGTGGATATTCATCAATTTGTGCTAATGTCCAGGGACCTCATGTATAAATGGTGCATACTCATAAAAATGTTGCGTATGTATGTTTCCACGCTCACTTGCTATAAAGTGAGCTAATCTAAAAGTAAACTTAGTGTAAAGCCACGCACATTTTCACAGCAGGGTCCCGCCTTGTGTACGAACTTTTCTGCTCGGTTTTGCACACTGGTGGCACCCAGCATCAAAGTAGTGCTACTGTTTCTGTGGTCTACTTTTCTTTTTTAGATTCACATTTATGATGGGGGTTTAACCAAATACACCAAAATTAATTGCATATTGTTTACAAATTTAATTCACTTGATTGTAAGCATTCTGTAACAATATAAAGTTGCACAGAATGGACAAACCATTCCAACTACTATGGCTGCTTTAAGGTTGTTAGAAGACATAGCAAATGGAAGAATTACAACAGAGCACATATTTACAGATGATGACAACTGGCTTCTAAGACCATTTAGATTTTCAACAGCTATCATCTTGGAGCTGTGTGCTGTAACTGGTGCTGGCTTTACAAAGGCAGACTTTGGGGAATTATGCTCTACTTGCTCCTTTACAAGTTCTATCCACTCTCAGGTTTTTAGCTAGAGGAGCTTTTTAATTTAAACTTGCTGACCGATCGGGTATTTCATAGTCATCACTGAGTCGCGCCATGCCAGCTGTATAGGATGGTATTATCCACTTGTCATCCAGATATATAAGATTTCCTTACACTGTGGCTGAACTGACAAACATAAAAGTGCAATTCACAGCCACAGCCGGTTTTCCAAATGTCAAGTTACATCAGCCAGAGATGAATCGCCAAAATTAATGAGCTGGCATTACATCATATATAGCTGGAAAATCTATAAAAACTGCAGCTCTACACAGTCGCAGGTGCTTTTTCCAACTAGTGCCACAAAAGACAAGCAATCCTTTTAAGAATAGCGAGTCACCTCAAAGTAAAGAACAAAGTAAGAGAATCGGTCCGTTATGGTGCTCGGTGCCATCTGGGAGAAGTTGGGATTGGGTTGTAGGCATGTGCAAATGCATTTCACGATCTTTGGGATTTGTAAAGGGAAAGAATGTGGAACTTGGCATACGCACAGAATTATGCATCTGGATTTTTTTGTGCGTACGCACATTTCCACTTCTGTCCATATGCCATGTTTTAGTGTGAATTCTATGCATGGCATTATACATGAAGCCCCAAGTCTTTATAGCCCAGTAATTAAACTGAAAATTGGGCAGTACCATGTCCCCTTCTGCTTTTAGGTCATTGTAAAGTCGCCCTTTGGATGCACGGATGTTTCAAATTCCAAATAAATGAAGTTATGGTTGAGTCTAATTTCTTAAGAAATGATTTGTTGACTTATATGGGGATGTTTTGAAATTGGAAGAGCAGCTTGGGAAGGATGATCATCTTAACAATGTTGATTCTCCTTGCTAATGTAAGGTGGAGGGTAGACCAACTAGTCATGTCTTGTTTAGTTTTTTCCATGCAAACAGAAAAATTCGTTGAAAGAGAGCTTTATATTTACTTGTAATATTAACCCTAGGATATTTAAACTGATCTTCTAAGATAAATGGGAAGGTGTCTAGTCAGATATTATGTGCTAGAGAATTCACCAGAAAAAGCACGCTTTTATTCAAATTATTTTTAAGTCTAGATATCTTTTGAAAATCTGCTAATGCTTTTAGGACTTCTGGCACAGAAGTTTATGGGTCAGATATATACAGTACCATATCATCTGCACATAGTTATATTTTATGTTCAAGTCCTCCTCTGAAAATTCCCTTCATCTCTGATGCATTTCAAAAGTATACAGCCAATAATTCAATGGTAATTGCAAAGAGCAAATGTGATAAGGGGCATCCTTGTCAAGTACCACATTCTAGTTTGAAGTTATCTGAAATGATGTTGTTAATACGAACCGAGGCTTCTGTACTACTACAAAATAGTTTGATCCATGCACATATGTTTGGGCTGAACCCAATTTTGTGCACCGTGGTGAATAAATAGTCCCATTCAACCGATCAAATGCTTTTTCTGCATCTAAAAATAATAAGATCTCAGGGGTGTTAGATACTGTATAATGGGTGAATATATTATATTAAACAAACGCCAAACATTAGAAGTTAAGTGTCTGCCTTTAAAAATTCCTGTTTGGTCTTGTGATATTATAGAAGAAAGCACTTTCTGAATCTTTCTGGCTAGAACTTTGGAGAGTATCTTGACATCATTATTCAGAAGAGGGATTGGTCTGTATGATGCCCATTGTAATAGGTCCTTGTTCTTCTTAGGAAAGATGGTAATTAATGCTTGGCAAAATATTCAAGGTAGAGTTTGTTGTGTTTAGTAGCATTGCTAATAATAGTGAAGCTAACTTATTTGAAAACTTTTTATAAAATTCCACTTGGTAGCCATCAGCTTTCTGCTTTTCCACTTTGAAGTGAGTATTATAGCATCTAGTAATTCTGAGAGTGTCATAGGTTTATCCATTTCCACAGCACTAGAGCATCTAGCTGTGGTATTGCTAATGAATCAAGAAAATCATTAGGTGGTGCCTTATCTTCTTTAAACTGAGTAGAATATAAGGACTTATAGTACTCTCTAGATGTGTAGTTATGTTTTATCTCTGTCTGTGCTGTTAATTGCTGTTATTGCATTACAGACTTCCTGCTTGTGGATTTGTTGGGTTAAGATCTTATTGGCCTATTTCCGTGTTCATAATAATGATGTTGCGGTTTAAAGATAAGCTGTTCCGTTTGTTTAGTAGTCAAGAGTTTACATTGTAATTGCAAAACCTGTCTTTTCCTATACAATGCCTCATTTGGAGACCTGGCGTATTCTAGATCTGTTCTGGTAATTGGGCTGATTAACTCAGACACCTTCTTGGTTTCCAGTTTATTTTTGTGAGAAAGATATGAAATAATCTGTCCTATTAAAAATGCTGTCAGAGTTTCCCCAGAGTAAACCTGTTGAGATCTCTGAGGTTGCATTTGTCTCAAGAAAATAATCAATTTGCTTGGATATGAACTCTGTACAGTTCTCATCCGCTAATGACAGGGGGTTAAGTGTTTAGAACGCAGTAATTTGAGTTCCATGATCGGAGGGGTATATTCTCACATTAGGGTTAGATGCAAATACATTTTGGAAGAAAGCTCTATCATCCGCATTAGTTGCATAGATATTAATCAAAATCATTTTAGTATTAGATAAATTACCATGACATATTGCCCTTTAGAATCAGATATTGCATCTGACACTACAAATAGGATAGTTCTATGTATTAAGATTCCCACGGCCCTGGTTTTCTGTGTATAGCTAAAGTGAAAAATTTGGCCATACAACTTTTTATGAAACCAAAACTAGTCCTTGCTTAATAAGTTCTCCTGTAAATATACTACCTTGGCATTTAGTTAAGTGTGAGAGTATTTTCGTTCTCTTTAATTCATGATTGAGACTCTTGACATTCTGGCTCGCAAAGTTCACTGTTTGGTCATTGAAATATTTCTTCTGAACTTTTGTTGACATTTTGTTGTCTTAGGTTAAGGTAGTACGTTGTACATACGATAAATTTGACATGGATTTCATATTATTGCCAAGTGATACAGCTATGAAGTTTACTGTTATGTTGTCACTAACAGTTATTGGGGATATGGGAAAAAATAGAAATAGCATGGCTCTGTTCCTGTCATCTCCTAGAAACCCCCCCTTTGTTCCTCTTCATGTGAGGCAAGCCAAAGCAAAGTCCTGGTCCTCTGCCATGCCAAAATAAGGAGCATGTCTAGAGCAAAATGAATCCCCCCCAGCAGCGGTGTGAAGAAGGTTAAAACTCATGAAGATACAGTCCAAATACAATAAACTAATAATATAATCTTCAAACAGTTCAAATATAATAGACCATGGGTATGATGTTAAAGAAAAAAAAATAAATAAAATTTACCAAAAAGACAATAACTTGTTACTTTGTGGTAGCCAAAGTCTGCAAATAATTAATGAAAGAAATTTTAATCTAATAACTGAAGCTTAAACAACAAATGTTTACTTTTTAGTAAACAACTGGACAAGATGTAGCGATAATTGGCCAATATGTGCATATATAATTAATGAAAGAAATATCAATATAATATTTGCAGCTTAATTGAAGAAAAAAAGGAGAAAAGGGATGGCCAAAAAAAGAAGTAAAATATAAAATAAAGTAAAAAAAAACAAAATATAATATATAGTTACGGCAAATTTCACTTTATAAATGCAAAAAAAATGCAAGCTTCAAGTAGAATCTTCTTTGCCTGCCAGAACACGGTGTGACTCGTGATTTTGTGTTTCAAAAGAAAGTTGTGATCAGTCTTCTCAGCTCTTTATTTGCTTTATCCAGAGAACTAAAAATGTAAAACTGATCTTCAATAACCAATAATCTTCAGTTTGGCAGGGTAAAAGAGGCTGTATCTGATTTCAGCTTTATTTAGGTGTCATTTAACGCTGTAGAATTTGGCATGTTTAGCTGCTGTTGCAGGTGAGAAATCTGGGAAAATATGAATGCAGGTATTTTCGAAAATAATCTCGTCTTATTGTCTGAGAAGGGGCATGAGATTTTATTTGGCCTGTAGTTTCTCAAAACTGACAATTAGGCTTTTTTGGTTTGGAGGCATTTGATCCATGTATACGGTAAGCTACAGAGATCTTGATGTCCAATTTAAAGTTGTCTCCAGTTACTTTAGAAAATAGTACAGCAATGAATTTCACTGGGTTTGGACTTTCCCATTTTTCAGGAAGACCTTGAATTCTGATGTTGTTCCTTCTATATCTATCTTCCAGTGCTGCCAGTTTGTCTGTGAGTACTTTTCATTCTGATTTTGCAGCCGTTGCTTTTTTTCCTGTGGCAGAAGTCCATTGTTCAACTATTTCAATATGGGTCTAGAACGTTTGTTTGATATCTTTAAGCCGAGCAGCAAGTACTTTAATTTTACTCTCTAACTTACTTGTATTTTCCTTTATTTTTTTCATCAATATTTTGTAGCATTTCTGTAAAGGTTATAGATTACATCTTGCCTGAAGAAGGGACCTGAGTTGCCTCGAAAGCTTGCAAGACAAGTTATTTTCTTTTTAGTTAGCCAATAAAAGGTGTCATTTTGCTTGACTTTTCACTACATTCATAATGGCTAACATGGTACAATACCCTAGTACTGTAAAGATTATAGTAAAACTTAGTATTTTAATGTTGCTCCAGGTCTTTCATATCCTTATGCAATTTCTCATTTTTCTCATTTAGGACCTTTATTTCATTCTTTATTTCTCTATTTTTCTGCTTT
Source organism: Erpetoichthys calabaricus (assembly GCF_900747795.2). Taxonomy (NCBI): domain Eukaryota; kingdom Metazoa; phylum Chordata; class Cladistia; order Polypteriformes; family Polypteridae; genus Erpetoichthys; species Erpetoichthys calabaricus. Next base: position 256,308,944 of record NC_041394.2, on the reverse strand, counting down.
GCATCTCACCTTACCATCTCACCATCATTTACGTTCCCCCTGAGCGCGGTGACCATTACCTTTATCTCGGAGAGTGCGTTTCGCCCTTCCCTGATCTCCGTAAACAGAGTTGTGAATTCAGTAGGGGGTGATGTGGCAGACTCATGGGGAGAATTAGCTGAAGTTGACAGTGGGGATGAAAAGGCCATGCTCAGCTCCAATAATCATCCTGGAGTTGACGAATACTCCTTGCCCGTCTCACTCTCAGTTTCGCTTCCACTAACATGCTCTCAGGTTGAGCCGATGCTGCTAGGTCAGGTCCTGACAGGTCTGTACTTTCACTCGTCTGTTGGAGGCTGAACTGTGAACTTGAGGCTGGTTTTGACTTTGATGTGGCTTTTATTGCCTTATCCTTTTCCTTCTGAGCCTTTTGTTTTCTACTCATGCTTATTTGTACTTATAATATTTAATTAGTATTATTAAATCCCCTCAGGATGAATAAATACAGGATTTCTTGAAATTATCTATATAAAAAAAGGTTAAAATAACACTGTTGCTAACGGAGCTTCCCCTACAAGTCCATCTCCAACAGTGGACGAGACCAACCCACAGCTGGTACGTCAAGGCCCTATTTTGTCCTTTAAGGAATGGCTTGCTTCTGCTACCCACTACTTGCCCTATTAAACCTGCATTACAAAGTCCCCCACACTGCTTTCTTGTGACCAAGAGACTTTGACAAACGTAATAAAACTATCATTATCACACCCATCTTCACACATGGTATAAGTAAAAATTGCATTTTAGTTATATTTACTCGTGTGGATCGCCAAGGAAAGAGAGGCGGCGGCTTGGCAAATATTTACTCAAACTGGTTAAAATGTAAGGATGTCAGTTTTGGTAAATTCAAATCCTTTGAGTATCTCGCCGTTGTTATCCATGGAGATTCTCACGTTCTAGTATTATCCGTGTATAGACCTCCAAAATTCAACGTGTCTTTCTTTGAGGAATTCTTGACTTAATGTCAAGTTTAATTACGAACTGACACACTCTTAATAGTCGGCGACTTTAATTTTCATATAGATAATCAGTGTGACCAAAAAATAAAAGAATTTATGAACCTCCTGGACTCTTTTGATTTGAGACAGCTTGTTAATCAGCCTACACATAAAGCAGGTCATACGTTAGACTTAGTAATTACTAAAGGACTAAAAGTTGATATAAAGCAGGTCATTGATATTGGTCTATCAGACCATTTTCTTCTACTTTTTAATATAGAAATAATGATAGAAAACACTCATGAGAAGCATATTGTTAAAAAACGCTTCTTTGACTCATCAGCAGCTTTTAAACTTACAAACGTTCTAAGTAATCAGTCCATTTACAGTGCCAACTATAATAGCGAGGATAATGTAAATAGTAAGGTGGAAAGATTTAATACAAAAGTGAGAGCTGCTGTTGACATAGTTGCACCTGAAAAGACAGTTGAAAAATTTTCTAGCATTGTTATACCATGGAAGACCCAAAGAGTGTCTGATTTAAAGAGAACATGCCGTAGAGCTGAGCGTAAATGGAGGAAGACTAAACTAACTATCCACTATGAAATATTTAAAGTTAAAATAACAGAATACAATAACACAGTCCGTCTTGAGAGGCTCTGCTATTTCTCTAAGATTATAAATAACAATGCTAGTAATCCCAGAGTCTTATTTTCGACGATTGATCGTCTGTTAAACCCAGGTAACTCAAAGGAATGCTTCCTAAGTACTTCCAGTAAAACCTGTGAGGCTATTGCTGTATTTTTCAATCAAAAAATTAATGATATTAAAAATAACATAATATATCTCCTCAACACTAAGGATCCTCCTAAACCCCAGTATTCCGTTATAAACAAATTAAACTCTTTCACTAGGATAGATTTACCTGATTTACATAAAATAATTTCTCAAATGAAGCCCTCCACCTGCGTCCTTGACCCAATACCATCAATTTTTTTCAAAGAGGTATCGGGCGTGCTAATTGATAATGTTCTTGACATAGTAAATTCGTCATTAGATATGGGGGTCTTAAGACTGCTGTAGTTAAACCCCTACTTAAGAAAAATAATCTCATCCCCTCTGATCTTGAAAATTTTAGACCCATCTCTAACCTACCTTTCTTAAGTAAAATTCTAGAGAAGGCAGTCATTATGCAGTTAAATGAGCACCTCAATAAACATGCTATTCTTGATAAATTTCAGTCAGGTTTTAGAACAAATCACACACAGTGCAGAAACTGCACTTGTTAAAGTAGTAAATGACTTGCGGGTAAATGCAGACAGAGGTCGTTTATCTGTTCTCATCCTCTTAGATCTGAGTGCCGCATTTGACACCATTGATCACAATATTCTTAGAAATCGCCTTAGTCAATGGGTGGGCCTCTCTGGCAGCGTCTTAAATTGGTTTGAATCCTACCTGGCAGGGAGAAAATTCTTTGTTAGTTGTGGTAATTACAACTCAAAGACACATGATATCCTATATGGTGTTCCACAACCCTGGGTCCGCTGCTCTTCTCAATCTACATGCTTCCATTAGGTCAGATTATGTCAGGGCACAACGTGAGCTACCACAGCTATGCTGATGACACACAGCTGTATTTATCAATTGCACCTGATGACCCCGATTCTATTGATTCACTAACACAATGTCTAACTTGTATCTCAGAATGGATGAATAGTAACTTTCTCAAGTTAAATAAAGAGAAAACTGAAATCTTAGTGATTGGCAATAATGGATACAATGAGGCTATTAGAAATAAACTGGATACATTAGGATTAAAAGTCAAAACGGAGGTAAAAAGCTTAGGGGTAACTGTTGAATGTAATCTAAATTTTAAATCACATATTGATCAGATCACTAGAACAGCATTTTTTCACTTAAGAAACATAGCAAAAGTTAGACCTCTTATATCATTGAAAGATGCTGAGAAATTAGTTCACGCGTTTGTTTTCAGTCGACTAGATTACTGTAACGCACTCCTCTCAGGACTACCCAAAAAAGACATAAATCGTTTGCAACTAGTGCAGAATGCAGCTGCTAGAATCCTAACCAGGAAAAGAAAATCCGAGCACATCTCTCCAGTTTTGATGTCACTACACTGGTTACCTGTGTCATTCAGGATTGACTTTAAAATTCTGCTTATGGTTTATAAAGCCTTAAATAATCTCGCCCCATCTTATATATCGGAATGTCTGACATCTTATATTCCAAATTGTAACCTCAGATCCTCAACTGAGTGTCTCCTTAGAATTCCAAGAGCAAAACTTAAAAGAAGTGGTGAGGGGGCCTTCTGCTGTTATGCACCTAAAATCTGGAATAGCCTGCCAATAGGAATTCGCCAGGCTAATACGGTGGAGCACTTTAAAAAACTACTGAAAACACATTACTTTAACATGGCCTTCTCATAACTTCACTGTAAATTAAATCCTGATTCTCTGTATATCCAATTCATTATAATAACTTTTAATGGTGGCTCTTAAATCTGTACTAACCCCTACTCTCTCTTCTGTTTCCTTTTCCGGTGTCCTTTTGGTGGTGGCTTGCGCCACCAGCATCTACTCAAAGTACCATGATGTTCCAACAATGATGGATGGATTAAAAGCCCGAAGTCTGTATGACCATCAGCATCAAGTGACTCTGTGAGAACCCTAACTACAAAGAGGACTGTTTCATTTATGTTAGGTAGAATGCCCAGAGGGGACTGGGCGGTCTCGTGGCCTGGAACCCCTACAGATTTTATTTTTTTCTCCAGCCTTCTGGAGTTTTTTTTTTGTTTTTTCTGTCCACCCTGGCCATTGGACCTTACTCCTTTTCTATGTTAACTAATGTTGTCTTATTTTAATTTCTTATTTTGTCTGTTATTTTTCTTTTCTTCATTATGTAAAGCACTTTGAGCTACTTTTTGTATGAAAATGTGCTATATAAATAAATGTTGTTGTTGTTGTTATATTAATACAGTACATTTCTATTATTGATTGATATTTGCATAGAGGACATATTCTTGTCATTTATCTTGATGATGTAAGTATACTCAATTAAGTTATAAAGATGGAAGGACCATTTTCAATTTTTGGTTTCACAGTTTGGTATTATCATCAGTTAAAATATTGGACAACTATACTGAAAGATCAAAAATATTATCTCCATTTTATAAAGCAAAATATTTTTTTTATTTTATCATATTGAGGTAAAGACTCATGTATATTCTGACTGATTAGGTAAAGGTTACATTGCTTAGTTTCTCAGGGCATTAGTAAATTAGAGTCTCAAGAAATTACTAGTCGAGCACTTCCACTTGATTTGTTCTGGCTACTAGCTAATTACAATTGGGTCATAGCTAGAGGGAATGACTGTTCAATATTTCGAAGTATCCTCAATAGATTTTGATTTAAATTACTGACTCAATTATATTATTATCATTTTCCTAATTATCAGATGTAATGGCCTTTGCATGAGTAACACAGCAGTTTAAATGAAGACCAGTCAGGTGACTGAAATTTTACTTTCAAGTCAGTCAAGAGCAGTAGTGCTAATTGCCACTTGCATTTAACAATGAAGTATTACAATAGGAAGATTTATTAAAGGACAGTTGGAATCATTAGAATTCAGATGAGGCTTTTTTAATCCCTTTACATCTTCCATCTTTGAAATGCAGGGGATTAACATGCTTTGGAGTCATTCTAACATTAGAAAAAATACAAGAGTAAGTAATAGTAACAGTATTTAAATGAGGTATGCTTTCTGGTAGCTACAGCTTGAAATGCACAACAAAAAAATTAGTTATTTAGGGAGTCAAATTAAAACTTAATTATACATTTGATTGCAAAAATTTACAATAATAGCATATTTACTAAATAGAGTGATGTCTTAAAATGGCACTTCCCTTACCTGCAATATGCTGTTGACACCTAAACTGTATTCATTTCGCAAAGACCATAAAAGTACTTTAAAAAGAATTGAAAATTGTATCATACAAAGAATTACAAGGTAACAGTTGTATGTTTTTGGGTTTATTGTGCCTGATGCCTGCAGAAATGATCAGTAGAATTATTATTTGATTAGTGCTGGTCACCAAGATGTTTCCAATTAATATAAAATAAAAACATTTTGGCTGTGCTTAATTTGTTATCATGCTTTTTTCAAAACTGAAAACAAGGAAGCCACTAGAAATGGTCTAATTTTATTACACTGTAACATGTATTCTTGTTTTTTATGTTTCTGCTGCTGTATGTCTCTGAATTTTCACATGGGATTAATAGTTTATCTAATCTAATCTATACATAAATATCATGATCCATATTTCTTTCTTGCTCAATTTAAGCAAGGTAATAATCTACACTTGATAAAGCTTACATTTCCCTGGCAATAAAAAAGGTTTTAGTTTACAGTGTGTTACAGTTGGCACTTCCTGTAATATCAAACTGGAGAAAGCTATGAAGAAACCTAGCACAGTGCTAAAAAAGACATTTCATAATGTTCTGTAATATTCTGAGGAACCTTAAAATAACCTAAGCCACCTAAAATTGAAGACATAGAAGGAAAGGGAAGCTTTTTACCAGAGGTGGAAAGTCAAGATGCTTATAAACAAGTATTTAATCTGGAAAGAGGATTGATGTGTCATTCTTTGTCACCTTTTGCTGAATAAAAGCTGCAACAGGTCACACTATATTGTCTACCATTGCAGTACTATTAGATTCTAGGCATAATTAGTATTTTTTAACATATATTTAGTTCTTATTCAAGTCTTTTGTTTATTACTATTATTTGCCATTTTTCTTTATATTAGCTCATTTGGTGGCTGATTTGATGATTTTAGTAACTACCTTTAGGTTGCAGGAGTTGCTAGAAACACAGCTATTGTCACTGGGCATAGATGCAGATGTTTTAGTGTGTGATATAATGGTGATCATTTTATTTAAGAACAAATGTGACATTGACAAAGTGCCCTTTCTGAATGGGGATTGCTGAATTTAACAAGAAAATCTATTGAAACAAAGAATTTCAGGACCTTAACCTTGAAAATATTTAACAATTGTGATTTTAGTTTTCTACAGGTTTGCTGTGTTTTTACCAATGTTTGTTTGTATGTGGTACAATTTCAGACTAAGAAGCCACTCTGACAATTAATACTCATTGTTTTAAACAACAGTTATTCAAAGGGCCTCTAAACCCTCCTTCACCTGATAAACAGGAATCAAATGAATCCGCATCCACCCTTGCTCTGCAGTGAAATTCCTTTAATGCAATAATACCAGCACTGCCAAACTATTATGACATGCTGGACTCTCAACAATACCATTTCAGTATACCAGAAACATATCCGATCAGTCTTCATTGCAGAAACTTTAATTTCTAAAATGAAGCCTACTACTTTTTCCTTAGACCTGGTACCAGATAAACTAGTAAAAAGCTCAGTAGATGTTCTTGCAACACCCTTTCTTAGCATTATCAATAGTTCATTACTGAGTGGCACAGTTCCTGATGAATTAGAAGTGTCAGTTATTAGACTACTAGCAAAATAAAATTTAAAATTTTAAATAATAAACTCAGGGAAATTATACCAATAATTATTTGTTAAGGATTTCTTTGTATACCATGTTGTCAGTTCGCCCCTCCGGTTGTAATATGACCAAGTTGTGCACTGAGCTTACTCTTGAGCATGCAACGTATAGTTGGCCATGTGAAAAGCAAATCAAGAACAGCAAGACCGCGCCAGCTGCGGAGCTCAGCTCGGAGCGAAATGAAGTGAATGAAATGAGGTGAATGGGAGGGGAGATGATCACGTGACTCCAACACCCGCCTTAACTCTCCATCCCTCCACAAACACAGTCTCTCGGATCACAACTCTCCTTTATATATATAGATAAATAGCAAAATACCCGCGCTTCGCAGCGGAGAAGTAGTGTGTAAAAGAGGTTATGAAAAAGAAAAGGAAACATTTTAAAAATAACGTAACATGATTGTTAATGTAATTGTGTTGTCATTGTTATGAGTGTTGCTGTCTTTTATATATATAATATACACACACACACACATAAACATATATATACATATACATATATACATATCTACATATACACATATCTACATATATATATACATATACACATCCACATATATATACATATATACATACACATATCAACATATATATATATATATACACATACATACACACACACATATATATATATATATCTATACTAATAAAAGGCAAAGCCCTCACTGACTCACTGACTGACTGACTGACTGACTCACTCATCACTAATTCTCCAACTTCCCGTGTAGGTAGAAGTCTGAAATTTGGCAGGCTCATTCCTTACAGCTTACTTACAAAAGTTAGGCAGGTTTTATTTCGAAATTCTACGCGTAATGGTCATAACTGGAACCTGTTTGACTGAATCACTCATCACTAATTCTCCAACTTCCCGTGTAGGTAGAAGGCTGAAATTTGGCAGGCTCATTCCTTACAGCTTACTTACAAAAGTTAGGCAGGTTTCATTTCGAAATTCTATGCGTAATGGTCATAACTGGAACCTGTTTTGTGTCCATATACTCTAATGGAGGAGGCGGAGTCACGTATCGCGTCATCACGCCTCCTACGTAATCACATGAACTGAAAACAAGGAAGAGATTTACAGCACGAGTCGGGAACGAAGGTAAATGACGTTAATTGTTGACTGTCTTTTAATACTGTGTACTTGTTGAGTGTCTTTTAATACTGTGTAAGCATACATATTAACACATGTGCAATTAAATGTGTGCAGTTACGGGGTGATTTCTCAGGCTTAAAAGCTCGCCTTTTATTAAAAAGGTAAATGCAAACTCTTTTCATTCTGAAGGGCACAAACCACGTTAGATTTCAGCCGTTAAACGCGCAAAAATGTCAGTACACCAGATAAATAAGCGCAACATATTATCAGTTGTATTGTATGCTTACAATACATATAGAAATGTGTTAATCGTTAACTAATATTATGGGATGGTGTTTTTCGACTTGCGCCTTGATTTAAACGATTGCATGTCTTGGTGGGTTTGCGTAGCTTATTGTCAATATCTTTACACCTCTTTTTAAGACTTAATTTAAAAAGGTTTTCTTTTCTTCTTAATTCAAATTTAAAAGCAATACTTCACCGCTGCAAAGCCCCTCTAGCGCTGACGTCCGACGTTCGATTACCGTAAGCGAGTGCAGTGAGTGTGTACGCCTGATGAGCCAAGAATAAGGGGGAAACAGGTGTTGCGTACTCTTTGCATTATTTGACAGTAAACTATTTTCATCCATTCTATGATCTGCTTCTCACAACTGAAGGCATCGTGGCTGATGTTACCTGACTTGCTGGCCAACCATAAGCGTTACCTGGTAGGTAACCACCCACTCACTTCACTCCAATATGGGAATCGAACCTCGGACGTCAGCGCTAGAGGCGAAGCCCCTAAAATTGCGCCATGGCGTGTGGTTCGTTTATTTGACAGCATGTAGATCGGGGTAATTACATTCACGGCATTCGTAGTCTGATTCACAATCTGATTGTATGGGTGGTTACCTACCAGGTAACGCTTATGGTTAGCCAGGAAGTCAGCTCGAAGTGATCACTCGAGTGAACGCAGCTTCACAAAAAAACAGATCCTTAACAAACTGTTATTGGTATATTTTCCCTCAATTTTAAAAGGTTTCTTTTCTTCTTAATAAAAATTTAAAAGCAGTACTTCGCCGGTGCGAAGCGCGGGGATTTGAGCGACTGACGCATACAGACATATTCATGAGTGCAGGTACTTCGGAAAGAAAGCACCGTGTAAACCTAAACTTTAAATTAAGTTCATAGACCTACAAAAGGTTGCCATTGATTTGAGGCAAGATTGCTTTTCTCATGTACAACTATACGTTGCATTCTTAACAGTAAACTTGCACAGCTTGGTCATATTACAACCTGAGTGCTGAACTGACAACGTCGTATACAAACAGAACTATAACAATCATAATAAACAAACAAAAAAAAAAAGCGAAGAACCCTTGGATTTAATAAAAAGGCTCTTTCCTTGGCGAAGCAAGGAAAAGGAAGACCTTATATGGCG